>NC_134900.1:32839869-32844869 GCF_041734735.1 Babylonia areolata
CCTCAGAACTCTCGGGAACGTCAAGTTATCCGTGAAACGTGGGGGAGTGTGGTGACCACCCGAACCTGGCCTGGCCCCACCCCGCAGACATTACCCAAGAGTGTGGCTTTGATCTTTCTGATGGGGGAAGATCGGAAACTTGGACCTAACGTGTCGGATGCTGTGCGACTGGAGAGTGAGAAATACGGGGACATTGTACAGTGGGAAGGGCTGCAGGATGCCTACTTCAATTTGACTCTGAAGGTAACTGTTGTTCTTATGCTTTTTATTGCATCAAATTTCTGATTGAAATGAAGTAATGATTTATCAGTAAATTGATTCATATGCCTACATGTCTTTATCGTTAAAACCAAATAATTTTGCAGATATCCTTAAACTAGACGCGGATCGATAGAGAAAAAGTGTTGATTTGTGCGGTTTATGTCTAGTGCTCGGAAATAAATGATTTCTGGTTCATCAGTTAGTGGCTCTCATGCTTGTATGGTAAGAGAAGATTGATATAAGTCAGACATGAAAAAAAGGGCAAAATACTTTGAATAAGTTGACAGTGCAAGATTCGTCTGTCTTCACTCTGTTAGGAAAAGTAGACGATGAACTGTCATCTCTGTAACTTGAAGCAATAGTATTGCTTTTCTCTTTTGTTTCAACGGATTTCTGTGTGTAAAATTCGCTCAACTCTCACTAGATAGAGTGCATCGCTACAGTGAGAGCGCCACGCACGTGTTTTTCGTTTGCATGTATATTTCGTTAGCTGTCAAAGTGGATTTTTTCTATATAATATTGCTTTTGACAACCCTTTTTTGCCGTTGGTTATTTTACGCTCAACGGCCCAACACTCAGCTTATATCACAGATTGATATAAGTTTACAGTTGGGCCAACAGGAAAGTGAGATCAATGGTCTCTCCATTGCAATGGGAATGGAAATAATTTTACAGCTGAGTCTTTTGTGAATGACTGTGACTCTCAGCTAGGAGGCAAGATCGCACCAGCTCTTAGTGTTGTAGCTTTGGAGGGTTAGCTGGCCATTGGGAACCACCTCAAGCCCACTGTCCTATAACCCTCTTGGCCGAGAGAGCGGGGAGGGAACTTGGACAAGACACTCCACCACAATCAGATTCTAGCCCAGATAGTTGGGACAACAGTTGCCTCCTATTGTTCTGATGGTCACAGTCGGATGAGACTGTCATACAAAAATTTACATGCGCTAAGTGCATGCTGCACACGGGACCTCAGTTTATCGTCTTATTCGAATGGCTAGTGTTCAGACCACCACTCAAAGTCAAGTGGAGGGGGTGGGGGATGCTGGTGAGTGTGAGATTCGAGCCAGTGCGCTCAGATTCTCTCGCTTCCCAGGAGAACACCACCTCACACAGGGTTCAGTTCTGAGGATAGAGCTGCCTGATGCAGACCAATTGAAGAGTTACAGACACGAGGAGTTCACAATATTGTTTTGGCCAGCTGTGCGGAAAGGAAAAAAAAAAAACAATAACAAAATTGAATTATCGTAATAAAAGACATGGGTAGCAATATTTTGTTGCCACTTTGTTGCCTAGTAGATATAGCCGTCTGTGTCTTGTCGATAACGATAATAATGATGAGATGGTGATGACAAGAACAAACAGCAGCAGCAGCAGCAACAACAAAAGGTAAGAAAAGAACTACTTTGTTCGTTGATTGTCTCGTGTTGTATTACTTTCTTGTCACACCGGTTTTGATTGTGGGAAATTCAGACTGCTCTTCTCCAAAGTGGGCGTGGCCTCAGTGTAGGGCCACCCATTCACCCCCCCCCCTTTCCCCCCACCCCCCTGTCTCCATGAACATATGTCTATTTCCTGTGAAGGTACATCATTTTGTCAGTGTCCAACCTCGTGTTTGAGTTCTTTTACGTTGTCTTAACGTTGTGCTTGGGACTTCAGATTATTGTCACTTGAAAAAAAAAGAAAAAAAAGAAAGAAAGAAAAAAAAAGTGCTCCAACAACAACGCGAAAGGCAGGGTGTGGTTCCAATGAAATCTGAAATCTGGGAGCCTTGCTCTTTGTTCATATTATGAAGAGGTTTTGAACTTTTCTTTTTAATTTTATATTTTTTATAATGTGAACAGGTTTTACTGGGCCTGAAATTGGCGGCTGAGTTCTGTCCCAACGTGAGTCACGTGATCAAGACCGATGACGACACGTTCGTGCACGTGCCACGTCTTCAGCGTTTGCTGTCAACAGCTTCAGCCGATCTGATCTGGGGGCCGTACTTCACCACCTCCCCATGTGATCGCGTGGGAAAATATGCAGTCAGGCGGGAAGCGTACCCTTTCAACATCTACCCTCCTCACGTCAAGGGCAACCTGTACGTGTTGCCAGGAGAGTCTGTGGCCCGCATGGTGGCTGTAGCCCCCTACCTTCCCTACAACAACATGGAGGACGTGCACGTGACTGGCACTCTGGCACGCACTTTGGCTTTAAGTCACCGAGCGTTCACGCGGAAGGAGTTCTCGACAGCCCCCAAAGTGCCAGACCCGTGTCTTTTCCAGCATAACGGGGATTCCGTTGGGTCTCAAATGGTGTCCCCTGAGCTTGCATTTCATTTCTGGAAAACCTTTTCTGATAAGCATGGGTGCAGCTCTTCCGCCCTTAGACGGTCTTCAGTTCGTTAGGTTTTTGTAATAAACGGAACATCCGTTTTCTGGAAATCAAAAAAAAAAAAAAAAAAAAAAAAAAAAAAAAAATCGATGGTAAGTGAGACCAGTCTGTAGTCAGTCCAAGAGAGCAACGTATTGAATGGCTGTGCCCACCTTCCTTCTCCCCCCCCCCACCCCCCCGAACCTTCTTCCACCTCCACCTCACCCTTCCACTCCTACTAGCACCGGAGCTGGAGAGAGCAGCCCGAATTTCACACAGAGAAATCTGATGTGATAAAAAGAAATACAAATACAAATACATAACGCAATGCAAATCAGTGATTTTTAGATGAAAATTTCTCTTTTTGATTGCAAGAGAGCCTGCCAGTGCCTTGATGAATCTTTTGTTTTGTGCTGCTTCATGGGGGCGTTGAGCTCATGGACCCCCCCCCGCACCCCCCCCCCATAACAGGGCACTGCCCCTGTACCCCGCCAGAGGCCTGGGAGGCACCTGGATCCCTGCCTTTCAGTTTGGTTTTGGTTCTCTGCCAGTTGAGTTGCACCACTGAGGAATGTTTGTTTGCTCGTCCTATCGTCTTAACGTTTCCGAAATGCATGCGCACATCCGTGTGTGTGTGTGTGTGTGTGTGTGTGTGTGTGTGTGTGTGTGTGTGTGTGTGTGTGTGTGCCTTTTGGTGTTTGTCTGGACCATCATCAGTCATTTGTGGTACCAGCTGTATGGTTCTGAAATTCGTGGTGTGTGAGAATGTGTATATATTTGGAAGAATTTGAGCTTATGATTATTAGAAATATTTGCCGAGGTAGAGCTGCCATGACCACTATGATGTAGAGGGAAACCGGAATGCATCCTTTTTCAATATTGATTAAATCGGGAATGATCAGATTTCAGACCTGCATTATTTCTGCAGCACCAGAGAAATATTCCAATAAAATGTGTAACATATGTGAATACATACACAGTGTGTTTTAAATTACCTACAACTTTGCTGTGCCAAACCAGGTTTCGTTAACACAGGATTCAACTTTTTCTGAGAATCACCAGGCATTGCAAATACAAATCATTAGGTCAACATGTCGGAGAAAATAGTCAAGCTATTTTGAATCGATATTGGTGTATATCGTTAGAAAAATAGCCGCAAATCAATTTTGAAAGTACGTAATGTTTTAAATATTTTGATCCATTAAACAGCGTCACGCTGTGTGCAATTCTGTTTTGACAGGCACCTGTGGCTTTGAACAACAGGCTGATCTGTGACTGCAGCTGCACAAATCCCATCACCAAAACACACCCCAACAGACAGACACAGACACACACAGACACACACACACACAGACACACACACAGACACACACACACACACACACACATATATATATATATATATATATATATATATATATTCACACACACACACACTCGCGGTTAATGTTTCAAAAACAAAAGTGGTAATTTTTCACGAGGAAAGGTAAGGAAAATTCCAGATTTCATATATATGAACTGTAAATTGGAAGTAGCGTATGATTTTCAATATCTGGGTTTGACATTTAACTATAATAATAAATTTAAGTTGGCACAGAAAAGATTGTTTGATCGAGCCGCAAGAGCAATGTTCTCTTACTTGGAAAATGTAGAAAAAACTAATGTTACCTTTAGATATACAAGTTGAACTGTTTGATGAAATGATGGCACCCATTTTTACTGTATGGTTGTGACGTATGGTGTCCGCAAATGTGTGACCTGGATGTAAAGTTACAATTACATATGAAATGTTGCTGAGTGGTGGTAAACCCACCCCCACTTGCATGGTTTTTGGTGAGTTGGGAATGTTGAATGTTTGCTTTAAATTGATAGATGTTACGAATGCTGATAACTTGTCAAGTGTTTTATATCGTTTTATGTTGAAATCATGTAATGAGTATGTATATAAAGCACCTTTTCTTCAAACAGTAAAAAAAACAATCTAGACAATCTTGGTTTAGTTGATATTTGGTTAAATCAGCAGAACACCCAACTAAGAAGATTTCTTTCCGAAACAGCAAACAAAAGAAAGGCTGCATGGTAGGTATATCCAGCATTGGCATGCCGAACTTCATCGGAACGAAGTGTACCTAAACTACAGAATGTTGGAAGAAAGGTTTGAATTTGAAAAATACTTAATAATCCTCCCACATTTATCTAATTATATATTAAGATATGGAACACTGAACCATCGATTGTCTATTAAGACAGGACGCATTCATCGTATTGAAAGAAATGAAAGACTGTGTACTGAATGTAATTTGAATGATCTTGGTGATGAATTCCATTACATATTTCGATGTTCTTTTCTCAGTCATCATAGAAAACATTTGTTAAAGCCATATTAT
>NC_134900.1:32849869-32862369 GCF_041734735.1 Babylonia areolata
CATCAGTGATGACGACAACACCTCCACCACAACCACTGCCATCAGTGATGACGACAACACCTCCACCACAACCACTGCCATCAGTGATGACGACAACACCTCCACCACAACCACTACCATCAGTGACGACAACACCTCCACCACAACCACTGCCATCAGTGATGACGACAACACCTCCACCACAACCACTGCCATCGGTGACGACAACACCTCCACCACAACCACTGCCATCAGTGATGACGACAACACCTCCACCACAACCACTACCATCAGTGACGACAACACCTCCACCACAACCACTGCCATCAGTGATGACGACAACACCTCCACCACAACCACTGCCATCAGTGACGACAACACCTCCACCACAACCACTGCCATCAGTGATGACGACAACACCTCCACCACAACCACTGCCATCAGTGACGACAACACCTCCACCACAACCACTGCCATCAGTGACGACAACACCTCCACCACAACCACTGCCATCAGTGACGACAACACCTCCACCACAACCACTGCCATCAGTGATGACGACAACACCTCCACCACAACCACTGCCATCAGTGATGACGACAACACCTCCACCACAACCACTGCCATCAGTGATGACGACAACACCTCCACCACAACCACTGCCATCAGTGACGACAACACCTCCACCACAACCACTGCCATCAGTGATGACGACAACACCTCCACCACAACCACTGCCATCAGTGACGACAACACCTCCACCACAACCACTGCCATCAGTGACGACAACACCTCCACTACAACCACTGCCATCAGTGATGACGACACCTCCACCACAACCACTGCCATCAGTGACGACAACACCTCCACCACAACCACTGCCATCAGTGATGACGACAACACCTCCACCACAACCACTGCCATCAGTGACGACAACACCTCCACCACAACCACTGCCATCAGTGATGACGACACCTCCACCACAACCACTGCCATCAGTGACGACAACACCTCCACCACATCCACTGCCATCAGTGATGACGACAACACCTCCACCACAACCACTGCCATCAGTGATGACGACACCTCCACCACAACCACTGCCATCAGTGACGACAACACCTCCACCACAACCACTGCCATCAGTGACGACAACACCTCCACCACAACCACTGCCATCAGTGACGACAACACCTCCACCACAACCACTGCCATCAGTGATGACGACAACACCTCCACCACAACCACTGCCATCAGTGACGACAACACCTCCACCACAACCACTGCCATCAGTGCTGACGACAACACCTCCACCACAACCACTGCCATCAGTGATGACAACAACACTTCCACCACAACCACTGCCATCAGTGATGACGACAACACCTCCACCACAACCAGTACCATCAGTGACGACAACACCTCTACCACAACCACTGCCATCAGTGATGACAACACCTCTACCACAACCACTGCCATCAGTGAGGACAACACCTCTACCACAACCACTGCCATCAGTGAGGACAACACCTCTACCACAACCACTGCCATCAGTGAGGACAACACCTCTACCACAACCACTGCCATCAGTGATGACGACAACACCTCCACCACAACCACTGCCATCAGTGATGACAACACCTCCACCACAACCACTGCCATCAGTGACGACAACACCTCTACCAGCACCGAAGGCTACGATGAAGAGAGGACGGTGGTTCCTCCAGTCTCCACAGTCAACAGCAAGGCTGCAGAGAGGTGTGAAGATCACACATCCTCGTGCAACAAGAGCAGGAAGAAGGTGCCACAAAAGCGGACCCAAAATATCAGAGTAAGAGAGCCTGGAAATCTGCCACACGAGAAATACTAAAAAAAAAAACACCCCCAAAATCACCAGAAAACGACTGATTCAACTGGCTGAACTTCGTACCACTTCATCTGCCGTGGTAAAAATCGGTCACAGAAGCAAACTACATCAGAAATCAAAACCCTTGTCAAACATTACCTTATGGTCTTAATGTGTGTGTGTGTGTGTGTGTGTGTTTGCGTGCGTGCGCGCATGTCATTTTTAGTAATATATACCCTTTTTTGTTGGATGTTTTCATTTGTAAATATTGTTGTGCAATACCCTATTGTATTAACATGAGTATGTGTGTGTGTGTGCGGAGGGGGGGGGGGAGGTTAGTCTGTCGTCAGCTATTGGGAATTCTTACTTGACTAGTTTTAATCTCTTCTTATGTTGCGCATGATGATTTTATGCTAGTGTTTACAACGAGCCTGTGATTGCACAACTTAATTTTCATGTGGATTAATAAAGTGTTTTTG
Source organism: Babylonia areolata (assembly GCF_041734735.1). Classification (NCBI taxonomy): domain Eukaryota; kingdom Metazoa; phylum Mollusca; class Gastropoda; order Neogastropoda; family Buccinidae; genus Babylonia; species Babylonia areolata. Next base: position 32,852,174 of record NC_134900.1, read on the forward strand.
ATTGATTTTGATTGACTGATTAACATTGACACGAAGAGCTATCAGAAGAGATTGCCTCCCCGTTGATACAGCGATGTGGAGCAATTCTCTGAAGACAAAGATTCTGAACAGTGGGTGGGAAAGCAGAAAAAACAACAACTTTTCACTACATGGGGTTAAATCAGTGCCCCTTGTATCTTGTTCACTATGAAATAGTCACCACAGCGACCTCAAAATAGTGGCACTGGACACAGAATATGAACATGGAGAGAGAGAGAGAGAGAGAGAGAGAGAGAGAGAGAGAGAGAGAAATGGAGCAGAGAGAAAAGAAAGGATATAGAAACACCCTCTGCCCCTTCTCACCGCCCCTCCTCCTCCTCCTCGCCCCCCACGCCTCCCCTACCCACCCCCCCTCCCCACACGCCCCTCTGCCCGTCACACAGACAGTGGTAAAAACGTGCATGCACGCTCACACTCTCTCGCGCGCGAGTCACACAGTCTCACCGAAAAATAACTAGACACTGCACTGATTCCAAGACACAGTTTATTCTTAAAATTGATCGTAAGGCCATTGCTCCGCACAGGGGGGGTAGTAACAATAATTTGCAGTGCGAGAGACAGGGTCAGGCAAAAGGCAGTTACGGACGGCTATAGGAACACGCACGCCCGCACGCACACACACACAAACACATGCGCGCACGCACACATACATACACACGCGCGCGCGCGCGCACACACACACACAACACACACACACACACACACACACAAATATCTCTCTCTCTCTCTCTCTCTCTCTCTCTCTCTCTATATATATATATATATATAACACATACAGCTTTAAGACATTTATCCAACAAGAAATAAATCGTGCATACACAAATTCGTCAATCAGCCCATACAATACATCAACCCACAGTCGACACTGACACGTACACTGAGATGAATTATTCCGGAATTCGAAACACTAACACAAACTGGTCACTATAAATGCGCGCATGATAATTATAATATTATATTGAACAAATATGTAAGCACCCACTTTTGTAAATCGTGACCCGAAACTGCAAGTCAAAACACTTGTCCTCTGAAACTAAAAGTACATCGGTGTACACACGCACGCACGCACGCACGCACACACACACAGACACACACACAGCAACACACCCGTAACAGCAGTCACGGCACCAATGTATATATCAATGATCTATGTGCTGCCTGTCCAATTTGTGTGCACGGATTAACTGTGGAAATATTAAATGAAAGAACAGTTGTGATGTGTTGTTTTGGTCTCTAAACCTACGGCTACTGTCCACCCGTGTGCTGTTGAAGTCCGAGAAAAGAGGGTGAATTTCATCATTTAGAATTGTACAAAATTTGTCGGTTATCCGGCTATCTTTTTTTTCTTTATTTTTTTGTGGTAAATGTCAAAACTTTTCCCGCAACTAGTACAGTCAGTAATGTACAGAGTGAAACGAAAAGGGTGACAGCACTGTACCTTGGGGTGCACCAGTATTGGGAGAATCTGACTTTCATCTGTAATAGTTTCCTTGCTAAAAAGATGGGGCTGAGCTGTATTGAAGGCGCTTGTGGTTTCGGTTTCAAGGAGATATGTCAGCTTGCGGACAGATGCGGATACAGAGCTTGCGGACAGATGCGTATACAGATGGTGCGGATAGATCCCATCTGCTGAGATTAAAAAAGAAAAAAAGAAAAAGAAAAAGAGGTGCAGATTCCTGACCTTCGCAGAGCCCAACGGGATGGTCAGGCCTTGACAGGATACCCCAGAAACACATTGCATGGAAAGACAGAAGCAAGGTGCCCTGTATCACGGTGAGAAGCAAGGTGCCCTGTATCATGAGAAGCAAGGTGCCCTGTATCATGAGAAGCAAGGTGCCCTGTATCATGAGAAGCAAGGTGTCCTGTATCATGGTGAGAAGCAAGGTGTCCTGTATCATGGTGAGAAGCAAGGTGTCCTGTATCATGGACAGAAGCAAGGTGCCCTGTATCATGGTGAGAAGCAAGGTGCCCTGTATCATGGACAGAAGCAAGGTGTCCTGTATCATGGACAGAAGCAAGGTGCCCTGTATCATGAGAAGCAAGGTGCCCTGTATCATGGTGAGAAGCAAGGTGCCCTGTATCATGGTGAGAAGCAAGGTGCCCTGTATCATGGACAGAAGCAAGGTGCCCTGTATCATGAGAAGCAAGGTGCCCTGTATCATGGTGAGAAGCAAGGTGCCCTGTATCATGGTGAGAAGCAAGGTGCCCTGTATCATGGTCAGAAACAAGGTGTCCTGTATCATGGTGAGAAACAAGGTGTCCTGTATCATGGACAGAAGCAAGGTGCCCTGTATCATGGTGAGAAGCAAGGTGCCCTGTATCATGAGAAGCAAGGTGCCCTGTATCATGGTGAGAAGCAAGGTGCCCTGTATCATGGAGAGAAGCAAGGTGCCCTGTATCATGAGAAACAAGGTGCCCTGTATCATGGACAGAAGCAAGGTGCCCTGTATCATGGTGAGAAACAAGGTGCCCTGTATCATGGACAGAAGCAAGGTGCCCTGTATCATGGACAGAAACAAGGTGCCCTGTATCATGGACAGAAGCAAGGTGCCCTGTATCATGGAGAGAAACAAGGTGCCCTGTATCATGGACAGAAGCAAGGTGCCCTGTATCATGGTGAGAAGCAAGGTGTCCTGTATCATGAGAAGCAAGGTGCCCTGTATCATGAGAAGCAAAGTGCCCTGTATCATGGTGAGAAGCAAGGTGCCCTGTATCATGGTGAGAAGCAAGGTGCCCTGTATCATGGTGAGAAGCAGGGTGCCCTGTATCATGGACAGAAGCAAGGTGCCCTGTATCATGGACAGAAGCAAGGTGTCCTGTATCATCAGATGGCCAGACCTTGACAGACTACCCCCCAAAAAAAACACATTGCACGGAAAGACAGAAGGCAAAAGATTGAAGTAGAAACCTGGCAGAAAATGGACCACGCAAGGCCAACCCGTGACCATCCAAGCAAAACGATCAAAGCTTGAGGGATCTTTTCCCACCCCTCTTGATGCAAATCTGTGGCAGTGTGCGTGTGTGTGTGTGTGTGTGTGTGCTGTGGCAGTGTGCGTGTGTGTGTGTGTGTGTGTGTGTGTGTGTGTGTGTGTGTGTGTGTGTTGTGGGAGCTGTGGAATGCAGGAGCGCGCGCGTCATTCCTTCTGTGAGGCGATCAGTGGTGCGATGTCCGTGTACCTGGCTTTTGAGGTTCTCGTTTACCTTTCTTATGAACAGAATAGAATAGAATAGAATATATCTTTATGACCAAGTGTACCGGGGTCACAAGGAATATTGGGGGGGGGGGGTGGGGGTGGATAGTACATAATGTACGAACACAAATCGAAAATCATACACCAACACAGATACAGTAGAAATTAGGATACATACAAGTGCATATCAATATAAAAACTTGTGCATACTCACATATGCACGCGCGCACACACACACACGCACGCACGCACGCACACACAAACACTCACATACACACACACACACACACGCGTTTGAACAGAAGCCGCATATTACATGTGGATGGGGCTGATGGCTAGATCTTCAGGTGGATGGTTGTTAATTGCACAGTTCTAGTTATCATACAGGATTTGTTCGAGAGACAGGGCATTGACTGCTCTGGGGAAAAAGCTATTGGCAAACCGATTGGTTTTCGTCCTTATACTTCTGTACCGTCCAACAGAGGGGAGCATCTCGAGCATCCCCAAAGCTGGATGTGATTCATCCTGGCTGATTGAGTTTTGCTTTTTGGAGTAGCCGCTTATAATAAATGTCTTCCAGAGAAGGCAGATCAGCCCCGGTGATCCTGGTGGCAGTTTTTACGGTTCTGTTCAGGGCTGCGGCTTCTGCGATTTTCCCAGATGTCTACCGCTCGTCGTTTCAGCGCAACCAGTAAGTCTGTCGGCTCGTTTGTTTCCCCGTCAACAACTGCCCGTACGCTTTAGCGTCTGAAAGTTGCGCATTGTGTGATGTTTCTAGGCTTCCTCCCCGGCACCCCCTTCCCGTCCCGCTGCTTGACAAAAAGAGAGACTGACACGCGGAGGGAGATACGTGTGTACATACAAACCAAGAACCTGCTTCTTCCGCCTTCCCCTCTCTCCCATGCCCCCGCCCCGCCTCCACCCTCCCCCCCCCATACACAGATAGACCACGGACAAAGTTGTCGTTGTTGTTAGGGTTGGTGGAGCAGAACTGGTAAAACACGTAGCTCTATACCACGGACTACAAACACAGGCGTATGACTAATATAAACTGACTTAAAAAAACAAACAAACCAACAACACAAACCTACGGTAACTTGATAGACAACAGGTTTTGTGCGGAGAGCTTTTTTTATAAAAAAAAAAAAAAGGAAAAAAAGAGAAAAATATGAAGATTTAACCCTTTCACCGCCAAGCTCGCATTTATGCACAGACATGGTAGAGGACCCATGTCACTGAAAGGTGACCATTCACTGGTCTGTTATCCATGAACCTACTGCTCTTAATGTTCGGTGGTATGATAGGCCATATTTTCTATACATCGCAGGGGGAATTCCCAGCTGTTCTTAGCCACTGTCTTTTCTGTGTTTATACCACAACGGAATTTTGTACTCTAAATTGACTGGCAGTGAAAGGGTTAAATACACGTTGACACTGTTCCAGGAGCTCGAATTAGTTCCCTCTCTCTTTTATTCTTTTCATTTTATTCTATTTGGTCATCGATCTCGACAAATTTGTACAACTGTACAAAGCGATCTCTTGGTCTTGCTGTCGAAGTGTTGACAGAAGTGGAACATGCACAACACTGAAGTGAACCGATCAAAAAGCACAACGCTCACCACTCCGTCCAGACAAAGAAAACAGTCATCACCTTCCACTGTCGGAGAAAGATGGCGACTGAATCGTTCCGATTTTCATCCTCAAAAGCTGTATCTTTATTTTAAAGCACAAACAAGTCCACGAAGCCCTCTTGAGCTTTGGTCATAACGAGTCCCAGATATGAATCATGACACGACCGATCATACTGCCTGGGATCAACGTGTTCTGAGCTAAAGTGGGTCAAGTGATAAAGTGTCCCAGCTGATTTATATTCCTGTTTCAATGGTACGAACCCGACTTCCAGCTGCAATGCGAGAAGGAAGGCTTCTTTCTTGCTCTCTTATTTCAAGTGCCTCAACCAACTAGTGTGACACGTCTCTTCCAGAAATCCGACAAGTTTAAGTTGCCCACTTTCTCACTTTCTCACTCTCTCTCTCTCTCTCTCTCTCTCTCTCACACACACACACACACACAATCGCCCATTGTCGCCACTGGTGAGGTGAGCAGCATTTAAAGCAAAACTGGACTGTATTCCTGGCTATACTCAGCATGTCGTGCTCTTGAAATCTGATTGTCATTTAACAAGATGTTTGACTGAATGGAAATTGTATTTGAAGCGGGGAATCTAAACACTGTAGCCATCCTTGTTATTTCACATGCATAATAATAATAATAATAATGGTATCTATATAGCGCTAAATCTTGTGCAGAGACAAATCAAAGCGCTTTCACACCAGTCATTCACACGCATGCATAACTCTAAAACTGAAGAAACCGAAGACAAGGAAGGGGCAGGGAAGGGAGGCTATCTTGGGAAGAGGAGGGTTTTAAGGCCAGACTTGAAAGAGCTGAGTGTGGAGACTTGACGAAGCGAAAGAAGAAGTTCATTCCAATTGCACAGTCCAGAGACAGAGAAAGAACGGCGGCCAACAGTCGAGTCTTTGCATGCGATCACGTACGTGTGTGTGTGTGTGTGTGTGTGTGTGTGTGTGTGTGTGTGTGTGTGTGTGTGTGTAGTTTTGTCTGACATCTCATGTATAACAAGGCAAGGTGGGGTGTGGGACTCTGCTTGCAAACATCAAAAAGCTCCCAAGTTATAAATCACGCCCGAGAAAAGCAAGTTCTTATCAGAAAAGCAGAATGGAACAAAACCAGCAGTGTCAAACGCTCCTCATGGTCTTACTGGTCGACAGGGCTGCGAGCCGGAAAACGTCTTCCAGAAATGATGGGCCAGCTCAGGGGACACCATCTGAGACCCGAGGAAATCCCCCTTATTCTGGAAAATACAAGAGTCCGGTACTTTGGGGACTGGTGAAAACTCGCTCAATTTGAACGCTCGGTGACGTAAGGCCAAAGTGCGTGCCAGAGTGCCAGTCACGTGCACGTCCTCCATGTTGTTGTAGGGAAGGTAGGGGGCTACAGCCACCATGCGGGCCACAGACTTTCCTGGCAACACGTACAGGTTGCCCTTGACGTGAGGAGGGTAGATGTTGAAAGGGTACGCTTCCCGGCTGACTGCATATTTTCCCACGCGATCACATGGGGAGGTGGTGAAGTACGGCCCCCAGATCAGATCGGCTGAAGCTGTTGACAGCAAACGCTGAAGACGTGGCACGTGCACGAACGTGTCGTCATCTGTCTTGATCACGTGACTCACGTTGGGACAGAACTCAGCCATCCATTTCAGGCCCAGTAAAACCTGTTCACAGACGACCATCAATCATATCATCATAATTATTCTAACAGTAATCAACTCCAGCCATCATGCGTTCAAAATAAAGAGTCAAGCAAGAAATTGCTAACATACGTAAAGCAGTACCAATATATCTATAACGTAATTTCTCTTACTCTTTACTCTGCATCGCCAGTTTGGTCTCGTGTACTCTAACCTTGTCTTGACAAGATGTCGTCTGGTTTGGCTAAAACCTTCAGTTTTAAATAATTCCTTTGCTTTCATTTCCAGCAGTTATTGTACACATAAGCCATTTCTTCTAAGTCAAGTCAACAGTTACCTTCAGAGTCAAATTGAAGTAGGCATCCTGCAGCCCTTCCCACTGTACAATGTCCCCGTATTTCTCACTCTCCAGTCGCACAGCATCCGACACGTTAGGTCCAAGTTTCCGGTCTTCCCCCATCAGAAAGATCAAAGCCACACTCTTGGGTAATGTCTGTGGGGTGGGGCCAGGCCAGGTTCGGGTGGTCACCACACTCCCCCACGTTTCACGGATAACTTGACGTTCCCGAGAGTTCTGAGGGCGGGACAAGGTCATCACCAACATATCCACAGGTGTCTGACACGCACGGCTTGCTCGGTACAGGTAAGGGTACTCCAGGGAAAACTGCTGCTGACTTCGGGGCAAGAAGAACTGGGGCCAGTCGTCGGCTTTATGAAGATTTTTAGGTATCCGTTGACTTTCGTCTTGTCGCACCAGTCTTTGGCTGTTCTGGGGATGAACCGCAACCGGCGCGGCTGTCTCTTCTTTACTCTGAGCTCGGTTATTTTGGAGATTGAACCCTGCTGGAAAACTGGTGGTATTGACACCAGCATCAGTGACGGACGTGATCAGGTCAGCGGCATGGAGCACGTTGCCGTAATAGACGAGTGCGAGTGTGGTAACAATCAGCACACACACCAGCCAGGAACGTCTGCGCCAGATTCGACGAACCTGTTACAACAGAGATTGTCAACACCAGGAAATGGTGAATCCCAGATTCGATGAACCTGTTACAATAGAGAATGTCAACAGCAGGAAATGGTGAGTTCCAGATTCGACGAACCTGTTACAACAGAGAATGTCAACAGCAGGAAATGGTGAGTCCCAGATTCGACGAACCTGTTACAATAGAGATTGTCAACATTAGTAAATGGTGAGTTCCAGATTCGACGAACCTGTTACAACAGAGAATGTCAACAGCAGGAAATGGTGAGTCCCAGATTCGACGAACCTGTTACAACAGAGAATGTCAACAGCAGGAAATGGTGAGTCCCAGATTCGACGAGCCTGTTACAACAGAGAATGTCAACAGCAGGAAATGGTGAATCCCAGATTCGATGAACCTGTTACAATTGAAATTGTCAACATTAGTAAATGGTGAGTCCCAGATTCGACGAACCTCTCTCTCTCTCTCTCTCTCTCTCTCTCTCTCTCTCTCTCTCTCTCTCTCTCTCTCAATGTATTGTTGGCAGAATTAATAACGTCCGTAAAAAGCCAGAAAGAGTTTTGGAACACAGTACATAAGATTTCAATGAAAAGAAAACAACCACTTAATAACATAGTATTGAAACATGGTATGAACACTTTAAGGCACTTCTAACGAAAGATATTCGTTCTAATGATACACTGCAATTGGGGAATGACGAAGAAGATGAAAACAGTATAAATCGTCCAATTTCTAAGGAAGAGGTATTATTTGCTTTAAGAAAATTAAAGAATCGTAAAGCTGCAGGACCAGATGGCATTATTGGGGAACTGTTAAAAACTGCTTGTAAAGTAGAACCGATTTTGAACTTTTTGGTAACTTTTTTCAATTCTTTGTTTGATGGAGGAGTGTATCCTGATGAATGGGCTGAATCCATTGTCCTGCCTCTTTACAAAAAAGGTGACGTGAATAATCCCAACAATTATAGAGGTATTTCTTTGTGTGATACCAGTAGTAAGATATACAGTACGATCATTAACCACAGACTACAGGAATGGGTTGAAGAAAATAATCTTACAGGAGAATATCAAGCAGGGTTTAAACGTAATTATTCTACTATAGATCCTATATTTACTTTGATGGCTTTTGTACAGAAACAGTTTTCCCTCAATCGTAAATTATATGTTGCCTTTATAGATTTTGAAAAAGCCTTTGATTCCATTAACAGAGCTATTCTTTGGCCTATTCTCTTGAAAGCAGGTGTTAATGGAAAGCTGCTTAAATGTGTGATGAGTATGTATAAATGTGTGAAAGCAAGGGTGAGATGTGGAGGCAACATGTCTGATTACATACAGTGTACTACTGGTGTGAAGCAAGGAGACGTATGCAGCCCTGTTTTGTTCTCTCTGTTCATAAACGAATTGACCTCTGAAGTTCTTAGTCATGGAAAGCATGGTGCACAGTTTATTGGTGACTTATTAGAAATATTTATACTTCTTTTGGCTGATGATATTGTTTTAATATCTGAAACAATTATAGGATTGCAAACACAGTTAAATAATTTATATCGAGCTGCTACTTCACTTCAGTTGAAAGTCAATATGTTAAAGAATAATATAATTGTGTTTAGAAAAGGGGGGTATTTAGGGATCAGAGAAAAATGGACTTACAATGGAATATTTATGCCAGTTGTGAATGTTTATAAATACTTAGGTATTTATTTTTCGTCAAAACTTAGTTTTACTGTTGCATGTAAAGACCTTGCAAGCAGAGCGAAATATGCGCTTTTCTGTATCATGCAAAAGTTATCCAGTTTAGAAAATCAATCTTTTGAATTGTTTATGAAATTATTTGACTGTCAGATTCAACCTATTATACAATACGGAGCTGAAATTTGGGGTCTTTACGAATCAGCAATTCACTGTGAAAAAGTTCATTTATTAGCATTAAAGAAATTTCTGGGGGTGACTATGAAAACACCTAATGATTTAATCTATGCTGAAACTAATCGATATCCGATATATTTGAATTCGATTGTCAGATGTATTTCTTATTGGTTAAAAATAATGCGAATGGAAAACGTAAGACTGCCAAGGAAAGCCTACAACATGTTACATGATTTGGATAATAAAGGTAGAACTAACTGGGTTTCAAAGGTGAGAATAAAACTGCATGATTTAGGCTTTGCTTACGTGTGGCTAAATCAAGGAGTAGAGGATATAAGCGGATTTCTACGTATACTTCGATCGAGACTAATCGACTGTCGTTGGCAGGAATGGTCGAGCCATATCCAAGATAGTAATCGTTTTGATTTTTACAGACAGATTAATTTGAGACATACGGTACCAGTTTATTTGGCTATGAATATGGATAGACATTTAAAATGTATCATGGCAAAGCTTAGATTTGGAATTTCTGATTTGTTTACGCATTATTACCGTTACAGGCAACATAAAGATAGTGACCTTATTTGTCCTTTATGTAAAAGTGCGACGGAGAGTGAACTCCACTTTGTACTTTGTTGTCCTGTGTTAAGTGATCTCAGAAATCAGCTGATACCTTCAAAATTTCATAGGCAACCCTCCTTGTTCAGACTGTATTTGCTTATGTCATCCACTAAGGAACACGTTAATAAACAGCTAGCAATTTACTTGTATAAAGCCTTAAAGATTAGAAATACAATATGCAGTTGAGTGTATGCTAGTTTTCCGCTTTTTTGTTATTATG
>NC_134900.1:32867369-32872369 GCF_041734735.1 Babylonia areolata
CTTCCACGACGTACACCCCCCCTCCCCCCCCACCCCCCACACGCACACTTACTTGTACAAGCACACACACATACGCGCATATCTCCCAACCGCACCCCCACACACATGTACACAAATAAATTATATATATACAAAATGATATATACACACCCGCACCTTCCAATATTCCGTTGCTCCCATAGTGAAGACATGCATAAACACACATACCTCATCCTGAACACACTCTCTCTCTCTCTCTCTCTCTCTCTCTCTCTCTCTCTCTCTCTCTCACACACACACACACGCACGAACGTGTGAGATTACACACCACAGGGAAGGATGTACGCTGTTGGAAAGACCCGATATATTACCAACCACAGTTTATTCAGTTACTGATAAGAGCGACAGTAAAGGTGGTTGTGTGGAGTTGGAAGGATACACTATTGTAATAACCAGAATGTTTAGGACCTTCAGAATGGCTTTGTCATATCCTGTTGTTTTGTACAGGTCATAAATTATCGGAGACACAGGCGTGCAGAGCGGATGTTCAACACTACTGCGTAATTCCATTGTGTGTGCGCGTGTGCGTGCGTGCGTGCGTGTGTGTGTGTGTGTGTGTGTGTGTGTGTGTGTGTGTGTGTGTGTGTGTGTGGGTGCGTGCGTGCGTGCGTGCGTGTGTGTGTGTGTGTGTGTGTGCGTGTGTGTGTGTATGTGTGCAAAGCGCCTACAGCCCTGTTTAGAAAATACGCACTATTTAAAATCGCATTCCTCTTCTTCTTTTCCTTCTCATTCTTCTTCTACTTCATTATCATTATTATTATCATCATGATAATGATAATGATGGTGTTCCTTCAGGTCTATGGTTCCCTAATGATTATATTCTTCTAGTCTTATGTTCCCCAACGTGTATGCTCCCTAAGATCTACGTTCCCTCACGTCTGTGTTCCCCAAGGTTTATATTCTCCCGATCTGTATTCCCTAAAGTTTATGTTCCCGAACGTCTGTATTCCCTCAGGTCTGTGTTCCCCAAGGTTTGTATTCTCCCGGTCTATATTCCCTAAGGTTTATGTTCCCCAACGTCTGTATCCCCTCAGGTCTGTGTTCCCCAAGGTTTATATTCTCCCGGTCTATATTCCCTAACGTTTATGTTCCCGAACGTCTGTATTCCCTCAGGTCTGCGTTCCCCAAGGTTTATATTCTCCCGGTCTATATTCCCTAAGGTTTATGTTCCCCAACGTCTGTATTTCCTCGGGTCTGCGTTCCCCAAGGTTTATATTCTCCCGGACAATATTCCCTAAGGTTTATATTCCCCAACGTCTGTATTTCCTCAGGTCTGCGTTCCCCAAGGTTTATATTCTCCCGGTCTATATTCCCTAAGGTTTATATTCCCCAACGTCTGTATTCCCTCAGGTCTGTGTTCCCCAAGGTTTATATTCTCCCGGTCTATATTCCCTTAGGTTTATGTTCCCGAACGTCTGTATTCCCTCAGGTCTGTGTTCCCCAAGGTTTATATTCTCCCAGTCTATATTCCCCAAGGTTTATATTCTCCCGGTCTATATTCCCTAAGGTTTATGTTCCCCAACGTCTGTATTCCCTCAGGTCTGTGTTCCCCAAGGTTTATATTCTCCCAGTCTATATTCCCCAAGGTTTATAATCTCCCGGTCTATATTCCCTTAGGTTTATGTTCCCGAACGTCTGTATTCCCTCAGGTCTGTGTTCCCCAAGGTTTATATTCTCCCGGTCTATATTCCCCAAGGTTTATATTCCCCAACGTCTGTATTTCCTCAGGTTTGTGTACCCCCATGACGCTGGGAAAGAAGAAAGACCACGTGCTAGTTTTGTGGAGTCTGTCAGTGAAGAAGAAAGACCACGTGCTAGTTTTGTGGAGTCTCTCAGTGAAGAAGAAAGACCACGTGCTAGTTTTGTGGAGTCTGTCAGTGAAGAAGAGAGACCATGTGCTAGTTTTGTGGAGTCCGTCAGTGAAGAAGAGAGACTATGTGCTAGTTTTGTGGAGTCCGTCAGTGAAGAAGAGAGACTATGTGCTAGTTTTGTGGAGTCCGTCAGTGAAGAAGAGAGACTATGTGCTAGTTTTGTGGAGTCTGTCAGTGAAGAAGAGAGACCATGTGCTAGTTTTGTGGAGTCTCTCAGTGAAGAAGAGAGACCACGTGCTAGTTTTGTGGAGTCTCTCAGTGAAGAAGAGAGACCATGTGCTAGTTTTGTGGAGTCTGTCAGTGAAGAAGAGAGACCACGTGCTAGTTTTGTGGAGTGTGTCAGTGAAGAAGAGAGACCACGTGCCAGTTTTGTGGAGTCTGTCAGTGAAGAAGAGAGACCATGTGCTAGTTTTGTGGAGTCTGTCAGTGAAGAAGAGAGACCACGTGCTAGTTTTGCGGAGTCTGTCAGTGAAGAAGAGAGACCATGTGCTAGTTTTGCGGAGTCTGTCAGTGATAGTGCAATCCAGACCCTTATTTAAATAGTCCATCACTTTGCTGCTGGACCCCTCACGTCAGGACAATCCCCCGGTCAGTTTTGTCGTCATCTTAGCACATGTTGTTTCTTCTTACTATCGTTTCACTCCAGTTGTTTAGTTTCATCATTTTAAACACCATCTATAATGAGTTTTAGTGTAGATTTCAAACTGTTCACACACCATCCCATGCTTTGAGTGTAGTCAGGACATAGTGCACCATGTTCTCGTTGCCCTGTGTCTCCACGGTGTAACGCATATGGATCTCCCCACACGTTCTGACGCCTCATTGAAACTAAAACTGTGTCACTTGAAATATTCCTGGTGTTGCAATGTATTGTGTTCTCAATATCTGTTCATTAAATAATAATAACAACAACAACAAAACAAACAAACTGTGTTTCCGTAAGTGTGGTGTGTTGTGACATGTTCAAAATGAAATACTTTAAAACCGAAGCAAGAGGCGTTGGAATGTGACTCTCCCTCAACAGAACAAACACAACACGAAAGCTGTTGCAATGATGAAGCGATAACACAAACTTTATCATCGCAGAAGCGCCTATCAAAAGCGGCATCTGAATGAGCAGATGGTTCGCTCAACGGAATAAGCAGTAGCTCTGGTAGTATATTGATCACATTCATTTATTTGTGTATGCAGACTTCAGCATGCGAAGTTTTATACTGTAGGCTGACATACACTTAGCGAGTAAAACTTTAAGTAAAATTCTTCTTCAAAGTAATCAGCGGATCACACATTTAGGGAATGCTATCTTCTTCGGCCAGTTCCGCTTCCTGTGACGTCGTTATCTTTGGAGTGAGGCGTCCGTCGGCATGTCCGAATGGTCGAAAAATGAAAACGAAGGCGTACGCTCCTTCTTCTTCTTCTTTCCATTACACGACCGACTTGCCGATGATTCTTTCGTGGTTGATGCGTGCTGGGTATTTTCGTGTCTCCATAACCCACCGAACACTGACATGGATTACAGGATCTTTAACGTGCGTATTTGATTTTCTGCGTGCGTATACACACGGAGGGGGTTCAGGCACTAACAGGTCTGCACATATATGTTGACCTGGGAGATGTGAAAAATCTCCACCCTTTACCCACCAGGCGCCGCTACCTGATTCGAATCCGGGACCCTCAGATTGAAAGTCCAACCAAGTTTTAACCACTTGACTATTGCCCTCGGCGAGATACTGACGGCGACATTTCGTTGTGATTGAAAGCAGCGCGATAACAGCATGTGTGGACTGTAATGATTAAAATGCAAATGAGCACCTTCAGAAAAAACAAAGTATAACTTTACAAAACAAATCTTTATTTCTGTCCTGCCTGTCTGTCCGAACAACAGACGGAAAAAAAAGTGAATTTGTTTAAATAACGTTGTAATATATACTCCACATTTCTTCCCCTCTCGGAGGACGTAAAGAAGGCCAGTCAAAGAATGGAGGGGCAGAAATGCAGAGTATACATCACAATGTTATTCAAGTTTCAAGTTTTAATTATCCTTTCACTCCTATTGGAGTATGGAGGATTACTACAAAATAAACTTTTCATGCCCAGAACAAACATTTCCAAATACACAACTATGTCACAAAAAAAGTTCAAAAAACACAAATGCCTTTTAACTCCAAAAGTATAACTAGGCAACATTTGCAAATCTAATCATCTTACAGCTAAAATGACCTTTTTTGCCTCCTTTGAGCATATTACAAAACTTAAAAACCGATTTTAGAGACAAATATTTTTTTAGGAACATATCTATTTCATAACTGATCATAACTGGGACATTCCATTATAAAATGAAACTCATCACCAATCACAGACATGTTACAAACCTTAAAAAGCCGTAACTCTCGTGGTATGCCTTTGTGTCTCCCTGTTTCGATTTCCAGTTTACAACTTTCCCCGTCTTGTAAACGGAATAGTACAGGGAAAGAAATGAGGATATTGCCCAACAAACAAATAAATGGCAGGAACAACAACAACAAAATTCAACAGTAGCCTAAACGAGACCAAGAGTTTAAAGTGAGAGGCGGAGGAAGGAACAGGGAAGGCATTTAGTCTGGTGAAGAGTTGAAACAACAGCTTGGACACACACACACACACACACACACACACACACACACACACACACACACACACACAGACGCTTTTGACGCTTTGATGTTTTACTGTCATTGACTGTACAGTCCTTGTGACAGGGGGGGAACAATACATTATCAGGAAACATAAGATCAAACAAAGAAACATAATATAAATCAACATTCTCATCACACATACAAATAATGTATATACCGAAAATGGGATAAACATAAATCAACTGATCACTTCGGTCAGCTCGACCATCCAAAATGAATAAATATTTTTGTATACACATGCACACAATCATGTGTATCTATCAAATTATCAAATAATATGTCCTATAATAGTTTTTGTTTCCATAAATGAATAAATGAATTTTGCTTTACTCATATTTGTACATCTAAACTTCTGTTTATCATTTTCTTTCGAAAATCCCATGCTTCTGAAATATATTTAGCAAATGATTTTATG
>NC_134900.1:32884869-32889869 GCF_041734735.1 Babylonia areolata
GTCACCTTTCAGTGACATGGGTCCTCTACCACGCCTGTGCATTAATAATGCGAGCTTGGCGGTGAAGGGGTTAATGACACCATGCCTGACCCATGGCATCACGAGGAACGAACAATAAACAGCTGACAGAAGTGAGCTGAAGAAGTCTTTGAGTGTCGTTCTGACCTGTCTGCTGCGCTGGTTTGAGAACTGTTTTTACACCCGGAATCATCACCGGTCACAGTGACTGCGAACATAAAACCGTGAAAAGCTTGCACCGCGTGAGAGTGAGTGTAGAAACGGAACTTGAGCTGCAAGGGGAGGGTGTGCGTGCGTGTGTGTGTGTGTGTGTGTGTGTTGGGGGGGGGGGGATAACGCTTGGCTTTCTTTTCTTTCATTCTTTTTCTTTCTTTTTTTTTTTTTACACCCAAACACCCAGCTGTTAAAAGGCATCCTCAGCATGGCCTAGTCTTATCTGCCACGGGGAGCTCAATGGTTGGGATACTGTGTCATGAACTGTGTTTGTGTGGTTTCTTTTTTTTATTTTTTTTATTAGTTTATTTATTTTTCTAATATACCTGTGAGAGTTTTGTGTTGACGCAGTTGAGCATTTTGTATGGTTTGACAGTCCTGATATGGCCCTGTGCGGTCGGCCGGGCGATAAGCAACAGGAACAACAAGAACCCAGCTATGATATCGATGAGTTTTCCATCAGTGTTCAATTTTATGGAGCACACTGACACACACACACATACACACACACACACACACACACGCATACACATACATCTCATATGAATGAGAGAGAGAGAGAGAGAGAGAGAGACGCATACATAAATATATGAACACACACACTCGCGCACTTGCTCGCATACACACACACACACACACACACGCACGCACGCACGCACACACACACACACACGTACACACACACACACACATTTTAACACACGCACACACACATTTTCACACACACACACACACACGCGCCCGCGCGCGCGCGTATTTTCACACACACACACACACACACACACACACATTTCTCATGTGAAAGAGAGGCAGATATAGAGACAACCGTTTGGACTAGGACTTTTCTCTTTTATAACCTTAGCATTGAATGACACAGGAAACGAATGCAGAGTACCCACTGGCAGTTGTCAGTCGACTGGAAACAAGCGTGTCTCTGATCGAAGTCTCTGATCATCGTCATCAATTTATAGGGAAAAAAAACAAAAAATCCCCTTCCAACCCCCCCCCCCCCCCCGTCACCCCCCCCCCCTCTCTCTCTCTCACTCTCTCTCTCTACTACTTTTCTGTGTTGATTTTTCTCTGATCATTCATGTGTAGCGTTCATCATTGGTGCGTACTTTTCTGTTGTGTTTATTTTCTTCTTCTTCTTCGGTGTGTACGTACATATGTATGTATACGTGTGTGTGTGTGTGTGTGTGTGTGTGTGTGTGTGTGTGTGTGTGCGTGCGTGTGTACAGTATGTTACTCGCTTCTGTTTCGTAAATATATGAGCGATGTCGTGCCTCTCAGGTTTAAAAAAAAAAAATTACGCTGCGTTATCTTCGTACTTGTATACATGTATTGAGTATAACATTTATAGTTATGTCATTACGTTTGTGTGTCTTTTAGAAACAGCAGCAGATAATTATGTAAGTCTGCCAACGTGCTATAGTATCTCCACCTTTGGAAGAGAAAGATTAATTCATTCATTCATTCATCCATTCCCATTCATTCAATCATTCATTCATTCATTCATTCATTCATTTACTCTCTCTCTCTCTCTCTTGCTTGCTCTCTTAGAAACAGCAGCAGATAATTATGTAAGTCGACCAGCGTGTTATAGTATCTCCACCGTTGGAAAAGAAAGATTAATTCATCCATCCATTCTCATTCATTCTCTCTCTCTCTCTCTCGCTTGCTTGCTCAAACGCACGCATGCTCGCAAAAGGAAGAAAGAACGAGCACACAACAACAACAACAACAGCATCAAATCATAAGAAACTCAAACTCAGGACACTTACCTTTACTTTACTTGTCGTCGAACAGGTGTTGAAGGCAGGTGAGCTTGTGAAAGATCGTTCTCCGTTCACCAGTCAGCCAAACCGTGGAAAGTCTCCTTTGAGAGTTACTCACACACACACACACACACACACAGAGTTGAAGGTATTCAACATTGCGCACACAGTTCAGCTATATTTTTGTCACTCTGCTGTCCTATGTTCCCGCTCCTCCACTCGCTCACTCATTCACTCACTCACTCACAAAACCTGCAGCGGTTGAATGAAGGCAAGCTCCGTGTATTTATAGTTGTCGGGTACTACTGGTCTGGTAAGGTGAGCGATGTGTTTATCGCAACCGGGGTGGCCATAGAAACTACTCCGGGTGGGGGTGGCGGGATGGGGGTGGGGGTGTGGAAGGGGCGCGGGGGGGGGGTGGGGGGAGGGATGGCCCGGGGAAAAGGCTGTCACCTTCCATGTCTCGCGCCCCCACTCCGCTCACCCCCCCTCAACACCCTCCGTCCCCCTCCCCCCCCTGCCTTGTTTGTGTCACGTGCGTCACGGGGTGGTCATCAGTTAGTGTTTTCTGCTGCAGTTGATTGGAACCCCCCTCCACCCCCCCTCCCAGAAAAAACAACAACCCAATCCCCCCTCCCCACCCCACCCCAACCCCCCCCTCCCCCCAACTAAACCCAAAACAACAACAACAAAAAACAAACCCAGAGAGACCTCGACTGGAACATTTCCGTTTGTATGTACACCGCCATAACAACCGCTGAAGCCCCAAATATACTGTTTGTTTGTCTATGTTGTGATACTGCACCTGACCAAAATGTTCTTTGATTTGAAGTTTAAAGTTATTCCTGTCTTACCTTATCGCTGTTTATTTTTACGTTGTTTGTTTCGAAGCCAGTGATGGACATCCATTGCCCTTCCCTGAAAAGAGGCTCTGTCAGGGCGACCGAATATTTTCCCTCACCACATAGAACACCCTTCTATGGATACTAACAAAACCCTGTCTCGCGTGCACCTCGGGGATCAGCTGCATAGCACGAGACATAAATTCAGATCCCCAAAACCCCAAAACAGGCGTGGCAAAAGAGGTGGGAAAAGATTGTGCTTAGGTAGCAGAATGACAAAAGCAGAGCGGCTGTCAAAGAAATTCTTTAGAATCGGCAGTTGGAATTGTTCCAGCGAGAGAATGAGAATCTCAACAATTGAGAAATTGGCATATGATTTTGACATTTTATGTCTCCAAGAGACCAGGACAAGTGCAGACAGACCAATACATTTTGAGAATTTCACAGTCCTTCAAAGGAATGAAGGAAGAGGAGTAGCAATCATACTGAACAAAAACCTAAAAAGCAAAGTTTCCACCATAAATCTAGAGAAATGGTGTAGCAACTCATGTGAATTAGTGGGGGTGCGTCTTGAAAAACCTGACGGAATTCACAAAAGCATCGTGCTCATCAATGCCTATGTTCACCCAGGAACCTGCACAACAAAAGAGGATTGGGCCTTTTTAGAGGAAATAGAGAACGAATTTGGAGACTCAGTCATTATCTGTGGAGACCTTAATGCAAGATCGAAGTTATGGGACCAGCGGAACACCAACCCACAAGGACTCGCACTTGAAGGAATGATAGGGGAAATTCTTCTTAGCCCATTAACAACCACATCCCCAACTCGCCTTGGAACAAGACAAGGGGACAGTGACAGTGTGATCGACATCGCTCTAACATCTCCAAAATTCAGAGCAGAAATGAATGTAGAGACGCTTCCACACCAAGGCAGTGACCACCTCCCGGTAGTTTTCAGTCTACAGAAACTGTCAGATAAACCCTGTATGAAACCGCGTGATCCATTTCAGTATGAAACCAAAGAGACAACCGTCATCGAAAAATTAAGACGCAGAAGAAACAAAAGAACGGCACCGAACAGGATGCAAACTATTCAGCCCCCATGGTGGAATACCGACACAGAGAGAGCCTGGATAGAAAAACATGCGGCTGTCAAACTTTGGCAAAAAGAGAGAACAAAAAGAACAGGTACAAGGCCATCACACCATCGATCGCCTCAAAGAAAGAAAAGCAGAGAGAGGGAACGGCCGTAAGTCTAGCATGAAAGGTAGAGCACGATGCTTTGCAAATCAAACAAATATCGGCATCATTTCCAAACCAACCTTGCGCAAATTTCTTCAAAACGGAACAGAGTCTCTGTGGGCTTTTCCAAATACAATAGACTGAGCAACACACTAGACGCCACGTTCTTGGCATCAGAGATCTTTTCCCATCCCTCTTGCGGCCAATCAGTGGCAGCCTCCGTGCGTGTGTGTATGTGTGTGCTTGTGTGTATGTGTGGGTCTGTGTGTTTGAGTGCGTTTGTGCATGCGCAAGGGTGTAAGTGTACACAAGTGTCAGGAGAGTTCTGTGCACGTGCGTATGTTTGTTTGTGTGTGTGTGTGTGTGTGTGTGTGTGTGTGAGGGGGAGGTGGGGGTGCCGGGGGGAGGGGGGGGGGGTAGAGGATGAGGTATGTGAGTGTATGCATGCCTACACTGTTGGAGCAAGAGGATATTGGAACGTGCGGGTGTGTATATATATATCTTTGTATATATAAGTGTAGGGTTGGGGGTGGGGGATATGGGCGTAAGTGTGTGCGCTTGTACAAGTAAGTGTTCATCTCTGTGTGTGTGTGTGTGTGTGTTTGTGTGTGTGTGTGTCGTGAAAGCTGCGATACGTAGCCTAGAAATGAGTGTGTGGAGAAGGGGGGTAGAGAAGGTGCAGGGTAATGTGTGTGTGTGTGTGTGTGTGTGTGTGTGTGTTGGGGCTCATGTACGTTTATGTGTATTTGACTGTGCTTTCATATCTGTGAAAGTGCATGTTTGGCGCATATCTGTTACACATGTGTGGGTGTATGTGTGAATGTGTGTCTTCATGTTTTACATTTATTTGCTTATTTATCATCATTGTTGTCTTATTTATTTATTTGTTTGTTTAGTTATTCTTATTATT
>NC_134900.1:32902369-32914869 GCF_041734735.1 Babylonia areolata
TGTGTGTGTGTGTGTGCGTGTGTGTGTGTGTGTGTGTGTGTGTGTGTGTGTGTGTGCGTGTGTGTGTGTGTGTGTGTGTGTGCGTGTGTGTGTCTGTGTGTGTGTGTGTGTGTGTGTGTGCGTGTGTGTCTCTGTGTGTGTGTGTGTGTGTCTGTGTGTGTGTGTGTGTGTGTGTGTGTGTGTGTGTGTGTGTGTGTGTGTGTGTCTGTGTGTGTGTGTGTGTGTGTGTGTGTGTGTGTGTGTGTGTGTGTGTGTGTTTATGAGAGAGAGAGAGAGAGAGAGAGAGAGAGAGAGATCTCCCTCTGTCTCTCTCTATATATATTATCATTATTATTTATTTATTTATTTATTCATTTTATTAAAAAAAAAAATATTATTTAGTTATTTAGCTAGTTATTTATCTATATATTTATTTATTTTATTTTATTTTATTTTGTACGCTTATAGTTGACTTCATCAAGATTTTGCGCCTTATACATATTATTATTAGTAGTAGTAGGGTTTTTTTGTTTCTTTTTTTTTTTCTCAAGGCCTGACTAAGCGCGTTGGGTTACGCTGCTGGTCAGGCATCTGCTTGGCAGATGTGGTGTAGCGTATATGGATTTGTCCGAACGCAGTGACGCCTCCTTGAGCTACTGAAACTGAAACTGAAACTAAAGTAGCGTGCAGTGCAATGCAAGCCAGTCTCGAGCGTGTGTAAGCCACTGAGCAACACGAAGGCCTGCCTACTGTACTGGGGAACTACATCAAAACGCAACACGGGAAAAAAAAAGAAAAAAAAAAGGGAGGTGGGGGGTCGGGGGTGGGGGTGGGGGGGGGGAATCACAGCTGTGTTTTTCTGATAACGAAGCGCCTGTGGTCGTGGCGATAGTTATGATACATATGTCGCTGTGATGTGTACTGTGGCTGTTTTATGTGTGTTCTATCTCATAAGCTCGTTTGTGATCACCAGACAGGAGAATGAAAGGGACGTAATTGGCCGAGCAGGGTCACTGAGAAGTACGAGTCAAACTGACGTGCTGCGCCGAGGAAGCTACACACCATTTTCGTGTTACAGCTGTGAGCCGTGGGCAGCTACGCACAAGAGTGCTGGTGACGGTTATACCGTGTCATGGTATCGAGTAGCGAGGTGAGGGCGACAGCTGTTTTACACGATACCCATGGTGAGTGGTGGAGAAATTGTTAAAAGGTTGTGTGGGTGACACTTCACTGACTGAACGGTGAAACACATCGTAGTGGTAGATGGGTGAGTCAGTGGTGTGTGTGTGACTCGGTGTGTCAACAGTGGGCCGCCGGCGACCGCGGACTGGGTCTGTCGACTGGTAGGCTAGGTATGCCACTAGGTATGCCACTAGGTATGCCTGATTAAGAACGATCCAGTCGAAGGTGAGTACTGTGAAGATAACAAGTTGTACACAAGTCAAACGTAGTTGTTTTGCTTTTGAAGGCTTTCTCCGACCGTCGTTGCACAACCAGGAAAAGTTCGTCTGCTCATTCTTTTCAACGTTTTGTCGACGTGCGGGGGTGCCTGAGGGTAAATGCGAACAGGCAAGTCTAATCAGTTACAAACGATGACTTTGGGTACATGTAGACAAGTTAAACAGAAGGAGGTCTTTAACTCACTAGACATAACATATTATTGGAACATCGCTTGTTGGTTTTGAACACTCTGACATGCACACAAACACACAGACATCTAAACACACACACCCCACACTGCACACAAACACACCCTATTGAGAGTGCTCAGTATCTGTGTCGCAAATAGACTCACTTCAAAGTATCCTATGATCTAATTGCTAACGACACTATTTTGCAGATTCCTAGTGTCATAACCGACGTTCTGATCTGTCACCAATTATGCTTTCTTTAAGTCTCCCTGCACTGGTAATGCGCATTCAACATATCCGATCAAATCAACTATTTCAAACTGTGTAGAAGTTCAAGTCCTACAACTTGCTTCCATTGATTTTTGGATTTTGAGTGTACGTTTGTAACCTTGGTCGGCTGTGGTGCGCGAAGAGAAGAAACAGCGCGCCGGGAAATAGCCAGAAATAGCTGGTGTTTGACTGGGTCTTGGAAATGATTATTCATTAAGATATCAGAAAAAGGTCGAAGCAGACGTTAAATTGTGAAATGCAACCGTTAAGAACGCTTCGAAGTGGGGCGGTATACGAATCGTTCGCAATTACACGCTGTTGGCAATTACACGCTGTTGGCAGTTACACGCTGCTGGCAATTACACGCTGTTGGCAGTTACACGCTGTTGGCAATTACACGCTGTTGGCAATAATTATTACCCATACCTACCCTACTTAGCCTGCACCGGACTTGAACAGTCGTTTTCTCCGTGTTGAGTGTTTGTTTTGTTTGTCTGTCGGTCGGTCGGTCTTTGTCTCTGTCTTTCTCTCTGTCTCTGTGAGTCTCTCTCCCTCCCTCCCTCTCTCTCTCTCTCTCTGTGTGTGTGTGTGTGTGTGTGTGTGTGTGTGTTTCTCTGCCTTCGTCTTTTCCTGGTCCTTCTGTCTGTCTGTCTGTCTGTCTGTCTCTCTCTCTCTCCATTCCTCAGTCCTGATATGAACTTTCGCGGTTGTCTCCACAAAAGCAGCAGTTTCAAATTCCCTATCTCCTGTCTTCCTGCCCTTTCCCATCTCTCTCTCTCTCTCTCTCTCTCTCTCTCTCCCTCTCTCTCTCTCTCCCTCTCTCTCTCTCTCTCCCTCTCTCTCTCTCTCTCTCTCTCATACACACACACTAACAAACACACAGTCTTTCTCTAGAGGTGTGTGTCTCTCTCTGTATCTCTATATCTCTGTCTGTCTCTCTCCCTGATTTCTTCCCTTCCTCCCTCTATATCTCCCATACCTCTATCTCAGTCCTTCCCAATCTCTACGGCATCACTCTGCATACATCTCCCCCCTCCCCCACTTACACACACACACACACACACACACACACACACACACACACACACACACACTACCTGTCTTCCTCCTATCCTCCCTTTTTCTCCACCCCCCCTCCCCCCCCCTTCCTCTCTCTCTCCTTCCTTGTCTCATAACCCCCCGGTCTCTCCATTCCCATTAACCCCCTCGAGACAACCCCCATCGCCCCCCAAATCCCCCACTCCCAACCCCCCTCGCCCACCCCCCTCCCCCTCCCTCTCTCTCTCTCTCTCTCTCTCTCTCACATCCATATCGTCAGATGTCGTGCATCACTAATGTGTCTCAGTCCAGCAGCAAAGCTAAACAGCATCTGATTAAAAGCACGGATAGCATATAGAATTATCATGGGCAGCGTGTCGGCCATAATTATGTAGATTACACTAACATCACAACGATTCTTGTGACTGAGCGAGCCACAGGACGTTATCAAGAAAGAACAGTGGAGACGGGGTTAGCTCACTCAGTTCGGCCAGTCCTCTCTTCTCCTCCTACACAGACCCCTCGGATGTCCAGTGGGTGTCTGAATGACCCAACCTTTAGCTTCCGTCGACAGAATTGTGGTATTCTTTGTCAACATTCACCTCTTCAGTGTAAGAGCCTTCCGCTTGTAATATTTTGATGATGGTAACTGGGGTGAAACGCTGTTAACGTCGTCTCTTTCGCCGTTCGTGTGGAGAGAGTTTAAGGATGTGTCAGTGTGGTTTGGTGTGTCTGTTGTATAGTAATATTTCCACACAGACGGCAGGTATACGTTACAGTGTTGAAGTTAAGTATTTTCCGGGTTGTTGGTGCTGATGAATGGTTGGTTGGTGAATGCCGCTGGCGTGAACTGGCGTGTGTAGCACTGTATTATTAGCTAATTAGCTGTTTGTGTCTTTGTTGTGTCTGTGTCTCTGTCTGTCTGTCTGCCTGTCACACACACACGCACACACGCACACGCATAAACACACACACACACACACACACACACACACACACACACACGTGACTCTCTCTCTCTCTCACACACACAACACACACACGCATTCTCTCTCTCTCTCTCTCTCTCTCTCTTTCTCTCTCTCTCTCTCACGCATGCACGCAGGCACACACGCACACACATACGCTGATAATACACACTCACGCATACTCACACACACACATGTTACATACACGTTTCATACACGCCACACACACACACACACACACACACACACACACACACACACACACATATAAACACACACACACACACACACAGACCATTACAAATAAAAACTATATAATCACAATAATGACGACTGACAACAATATAATCACAATAATAACGATTGACAACAATATAATCACAATAATGACGATTGACAACAATATAATCACAGTGATGACGATTGACAACAATATAATCACAGTGATGACGATTGACAACAATATAATCACAATAATGACGATTGACAACAATATAATCACAGTGATGACGATTGACAACAATATAATCACAGTGATGACGATTGACAACAATATAATCACAATGATGACGATTGACAACAATATAATCACAGTGATGACGATTGACAACAATATAATCACAATGATGACGATTGACAGCAATATAATCACAATGATGACGATTGACAACAATAATAATCACAATGATGACTATTGACAACAATATAATCACAATGATGACTATTGACAGCAATATAATCACAATGATGACGATTGACAACAATAATAATCACAATGATGACTATTGACAACAATATAATCACAATGATGACTATTGACAACAATATAATCACAATGATGACGATTGACAACAATAATAATCACAATAATGACGATTGACAACAATAATAATCATAATAATGACGATTGACAACAATATAATTACAATCAGGACGATTGACAACAATAATTATAATCACAATGATGACGATTGACAGCAATAATAATCACAATAATGACGATTGACAACAATATAATCACAATAATGACGATTGACAACAATATAATTACAATCAGGACGATTGACAACAATAATTATAATCACAATAATGACGATTGACAGCAATAATAATCACAATAATGACGATTGACAACAATATAATCACAATAATGACGATTGACAACAATATAATCACAATAATGACGATTGACAACAATAATAATCACAATAATGACGATTGACAGCAATAATAATCACAATAATGACGATTGACAGCAATAATAATCACTATAATGACGATTGACAACAATAATAATCACAATAATGACGATTGACAACAATATAATCACAGTGATGACGATTGACAACAATATAATCACAGTGATGACGATTGACAACAATATAATCACAGTGATGACGATTGACAACAATATAATCACAATGATGACGATTGACAACAATATAATCACAGTGATGACGATTGACAACAATATAATCACAATAATGACGATTGACAACAATATAATCACAGTGATGACGATTGACAACAATATAATCACAATGATGACGATTGACAAACAATTATAATCACAATAATGACGATTGACAGCAATAATAATCACAATAATGACGATTGACAACAATATAATCACAATAATGACGATTGACAACAATATAATCACAATAATGACGATTGACAACAATAATAATCACAATAATGACGATTGACAGCAATAATAATCACAATAATGACGATTGACAGCAATAATAATCACAATAATGACGATTGACAACAATATAATCACAATAATGACGATTGACAACAATAATAATCACAATAATGACGATTGACAACAATATAATCACAATAATGACGATTGACAACAATAATAATCACAATAATGACGATTGACAACAATATAATCACAATAATGACGATTGACAACAATAATAATCACAATAATGACGATTGACAGCAATAATAATCACAATAATGACGATTGACAACAATATAATCACAATAATGACGATTGACAACAATGATAATCACAATAATGACGATTGACAACAATATAATTACAGTGATGACGATTGACAACAATATAATCACAATAATAACGATTGACAACAATATAATCACAATAATGACGATTGACAACAATATAATCACAGTGATGACGATTGACAACAATATAATCACAATAATGACGATAATCACAATAATGACGATTGACAATAATAATATAATCACAATAATGACGACTGACAACAATAATAATCACAATAATGACGATTGACAACAATATAATCCCAATAATGACGATTGACAACAATAACAATCACAATCAGGACGATTACAATGTTCCGGTGTTGACACCCTAGACACAGCCAGCGGCCAACGTGAAGGCAGGGAGCAGCCATCGGCAGGGGAGGTAATTTACAGCCATGTGGAACAAGAGGCCGTCAGAGAAGCAAGGTTAGACAACTCCTGTCGCTGTCTGTTTCCGCACGCACGCACGCAGCACACAGACATACGCACACACACCACTGACACACCATCTTTCTCTCTCTCTCTCTCTCTCTGATTTAGATATTCTGCCATTTAAATGGAAACTCATTCATAATAAGGCGCTTTTCATGTTTAAGATCATGTCTGGTTTTGCTCCTCCATATCTGAAACGGCGATTCCTTACAACTGCTATACGTAAGATCATGGTACCACTGCCAAGAATTGATTTATTCAAATCGAGTCTCACTTACTCTGACGGTTGCCTCTGGAACAACATTTTAACTAGTTTTAATGTTCATACAAGTATCACTGTGTTTAAGAAAAGGTGTCATAAATACCTGATGGAAAATTTTGCAAATTCTGTTTAGTATACCATATTATGTTATGTCATATGATATTACTGTATTTCGCCACATGTCTCACTCTATCTCTTTATCTCATCCTCTCTATAAATACTATCTCATCTCCTGTCGCTTTTTCCCTCTCTCTCTCTCTCTCCCTCGCTGCGCATTTTTATGAATTACGTGTTGTTTCTTATAAATATGATGCTATAAATTACGTGTTGTTTCTTATAAATATGATGCTTATTATAATGTTGTTTCTTTTCTCGTTTTTCTATGAATTTGTTAACGTTTACTCATTTTTGGGGGTCTTCTTCATACCTTTTCTTTAGACATTTTTCCCTTTTGAGGGCTGGAGAAAGCAATTGTTTGCTTACTCTAATGCTATCGGAAATAAGATCCATTCATTCATTTATCATTCATGTATTCCTTCCTTCCTTCATTCATCCTCTCTCTCTCTCTCACTCACTCACTCTATCTCTCTCATTACCATATTCATATGCATTATTGTCATTAATGCAGGTATCATGATTATGTACTTGTAATTGCTACTGTGCAGTTGAGTGTATTTGAATTTCATGAATGTTTTTCTATAACCTTTTGTTATCTTGTGAACATTTTGATTTCATTTCTCTTTGCCCTGAGGGCTGGATGTAAAAAAGCATATGCATGCTTATTCCACTTCCCTCATTAAAAAAATTCGTTCGTTCGTTCGTTCTGTCTGTCTCTGAGCGTGCGTGTGTTGTGTGCTTGTGTGTGTGTTTTGTTTGTTTGTGTGTGTGTGTGTGTGTGTGTGTGTGTGTGTGTGTGTGTGCATACGTTTGTGTATATATATATGTGTGTGTGCGTGCGTGCGTGCGTGCGTGCGTGCGTGCGTGTGTGTGTGTGTGTGTGTGTGTGTGTGTGTGTGTGTTGGTCTGTGTGCTGAGTACAGTCAAAAAGCGATTCATAGGCAACCAGTCTGGTCACGTTCACCCCGCCCCCCACCCACCCCCATCCCCCGCCCCTCCATCTCCCCGCCCACTGTATTAATTAGGCACCCCTGTCCCTCCCCCTCCCCCCCATTCACTGCCTTCTTCAGTCCACCTCCTCCCCCATTCCCCCACCCCTCCCCCTTCTTTCGGTTTGTTTTTGTTTTATGATACGTCTGTTACAACTGAAACGTGGAAAGACGTATAAGAAAACAAACAAACAAAAAACCACCAACAACAAACAAGAACAACAACAATAACAAACTATCAGCTAGCATCCTTGTGTGATGTCATTCACAACACTCTTCAGGTGAGAGAGCTGATGCGGTGATGTAAATAAAGAAAAAAACAACTAACAAAAAACCCCTATCAACTAGCATCCCTGTGTGATGTAATTCACAACATTCTTCAGGTGAGAGAGCTGACGGGGTGATGTAAATAAAAAAAACCCAACAACTAACAAAAAACCCCTATCAACTAGCATCTTTGTGTGATGTCATTCACAACATTCTTCAGGTGAGAGAGCTGACGGGGTGATGTAAATAAAAAACAAACAAACAACTAACAAAACCCCCTATTAACTAGCATCCCTGTGTGATGTCATTTACAACACTCTTCAGGTGAGAGAGCTGACGGGGTGATGTAAATAAAAAAACAAACAACTAACAAAAAAACCCTATCAACTGGCATCACTGTGTGATGTCATTCACAACATTCTTCAGGTGAGAGAGCTGACGGGGTGATGTAAAAATAAAAAAAACAAACAACTAACAAAAAACCCCTATCAACTAGCATCCCTGTGTGATGTCATTCACAACATTCTTCAGGTGAGAGAGCTGACGGGGTGATGTAAATAAAACCAAAAAAACCCAACTAACAAAAACCCCTATCAACTAGCATCCCTGTGTGATGTCATTCACAACACTCTTCAGGTCAGAGAGTTAACTCGGTGATGCAAACTCTCCATGTCCTCGGCATAAGGCCAGGAAGTAATATATGATGTATGATATCTTCGTTTTAAATGAATGTTTCTCTCGTTTGCTTTTTTTTTTCTTTTTCTTTTTTTAAACACTGTACAGCGTATCTGAGCATGTATTTCATGGAACGGCGCTATGTAAATTGAATTGTAATTATTATCATCATCATGACCATCATCATCATCATTATCATCATTATCATTATATTATTATTATATCATTAGTAGTAGTAGTAGTCGTATGTAGTCGAACAAGAGGACGACTTCTCACCAAGGTAGATAACTCATGGCGCTATTTCCGCATTTTTCACTGAGTTTGAAAGCGTTATTATTATCATTATTATCGTTATTATTGTTATTACTATCATCTTCATCATCGTCATCATTCTTACCCCCTCTCTCCCGTGTCCTTCCAGGCAGCAGCAACGACGACGACGACGACAACGACCGCGACGATGTCTCCCACCCGCCCTCGCCGACAGACGACACCGCCTTGCTCGTCCCTACCCCGGGTAGACGACCCCCCTCCTCCACAACCACCCCCTCCCCACCGGCAAGGTACTACACTTTCCCAGTCTCACCCGACACCCCCCCAAAACACCCAGGAACTGATAGCAGCTCGGGATATCCACCACCACCACCACCACCGACAGCAACAACAACTCCCGGGGGGGAAGTTCTGGCGGGGGGGTCTCCCTCCAGACGAGGTCGTCACCCGCTGCTGGTGTACGTGCTGGCGTGCTTCGCGGCCCTCAGCGGGCTGCTGTTCGGCTACGACACGGGCATCATCTCGGGGTCCATGCTGCTGATCCGACCCCACCTGAACCTGACCACGCTCTGGGTGGAGAGCATCGTCTCCGCGACGATCGCCGCCGCCGCCGTGTCGGCGCTGGTGTCCGGCGCCGCGTGTGACCGTGCGGGCCGGAGGAAGGTGATCATGGCCGCCTCCGTGGTTTTCACCGGGGGGGCCGTCCTGATGGGGGTGGCCCCGGACAAGGAGTCCTTGCTTGGGGGCAGGGTCGTCGTCGGCGTCGGCATAGGTGTGTGTGTGTGTGTGTGTGTGTGTGTGTGTGTGTGTGTGTGTGTGTGTTTTCTTCATACCTGCAGTCATGACAATGTTCTTGCGTGGTTGGCTGGACTGTGAGCAACAATGTAAATTGCCCTTCCTTCCTTCCTTCTTTCCTTCCTTCCTTCCATTCATTTCCTTCCTCCCTTTCTTTCTTTCATCCATCCATCCATCCATCCTTCCTTCCTCCCTTCATCCTTCCATCCATGAATTAATAAATGAAGGAATGAATGATATGGATACTTACATTATAGCGCCTGTCCTCGGTCGGAGACCAAGCTCAAAGCGCTTTACAAGCGTGTAGTCGTTTGCAGAACAGACTGCCTACCTGGGTAGAGCCGACTGATAGCTGTCATTGGGCGCTCATCATTCGTTTCCTGTGTCATTCAGTAAGATTTCAGGCACGCACACATTCACACCCAGACAGACATTCAACATTTTAAATGTGTACGACCGTTTTGTTTAAGTTACCCAGCCATGTAGGCAGCAATACTCCCGTACATCCATCCACCCATCCATCCATCCATCTATCCTTCCTTCCTTCCTTCCTTCCTTCCTTCCTTTCCAAAGGACGTTCTGTGTCCGCAGGGTTTGCATCCACGGCGGTGCCAGTGTACATCGCCGAGTCGTCCCCCCCTGACATCCGCGGCCTCCTGGTGACCTTGAACCAGCTCTTCATCACGGTGGGCATCCTCGTCTCCAGCATTGTCGCCGGGGCCTTCAGTGGTCTGAAAACAACGGGATGGAGGTGAGGAAGGGGGGAGGAGGGGGTGGGGGATGGTGAGGGAGGAGGGGGGAGGAGGGGGTGGGGGTGGAGGTTGAGGAAGGGGGGGGGGTGGGGGATGGAGGTGAGGAAGGGGAGGGGGGTGGGGGATGGAGGTGAGGAAGGGGGGAGGGGGTGGGGAGGAGGGGGGGGGGGGGGATGGAGGTGGAGGATGGGGTGGGGGGATGGAGGTGAGGAAGGGGGGGGGGGGTGGAGGATGGGGTGAGGAAGGGGGGAGGAGGGTGGGGGGTGGAGGTGAGGAAGGGGGGAGGGGGTGGGGGATGGAGGTGAGGAAGGGGGGGGGGGGGTGGGGGATGGAGGTGAGGAAGGGGGGAGGGGTGGGGGATGGAGGTGGGGGTGGGGATGGAGGTGGGAGGGGGGATGGGGGATGGAGAGAGGAAGGGGGGAGGGGGTGGGGGATGGAGGTGAGGAAGGGGGGGAGGGGGTGGGGGATGGAGGTGAGGAAGGGTGGGGGATGGAGGTGAGGAAGGGGGGAGGGGGTGGAGAGATGGAGGTGAGGAAGGGGGGAGGGGAGTGGGGGATGGAGGTGAGGAAGGGGGGAGGGGGTGGGGGATGGAGGTGAGGAAGGGGGGAGGGGGTGGGGGATGGAGGTGAGGAAGGGGGGAGGGGGTGGGGGATGGAGGTGAGGAAGGGGAGGAGGGGGGGGGGGATGGAGGTGAGGAAGGGGGGGAGGGGGTGGGGGATGGAGGTGAGGAAGGGGGGAGGGGGTGGGGGATGGAGGTGAGGAAGGGGGGGGGGGTGGGGGATGGAGGTGAGGAAGGGGGGAGGGGGTGGGGGATGGAGGTGTTCACCAGGTACATGCTGGGACTGGCAGC
The DNA here is from genome assembly GCF_041734735.1 of Babylonia areolata. Taxonomy (NCBI): domain Eukaryota; kingdom Metazoa; phylum Mollusca; class Gastropoda; order Neogastropoda; family Buccinidae; genus Babylonia; species Babylonia areolata. The sequence continues at coordinate 32,913,699 of NC_134900.1, forward strand.
AGTGCCAGATGTGTTATTGTTAACACCCCACAGTGGTTATAAAGGTTGACGGGTACCCGGGGTATGTGTGTTCACCAGGTACATGCTGGGACTGGCGGTAGCGCCAGGTGTGTTATTGTTAACACCCCACAGTGGTAAATAAAGGGTGACGGGTACCCGGGGTATGTGTGTTCACCAGGTGCATGCTGGGACTGGCGGCAGTGCCAGGTGTGTGATTGTTAACACCCCACAGTGGTTATAGAGGTTGACGGGTACCTGGGCCGGGTATGTGTGTTCACCAGGTACCTGCTGGGACTGGCGGCATCGCCAGGTGTGTGATTAACACCCCACAGTGGTTGTAAAGGTTGACGGGTACCCAGGGTATGTGTGTTCACCAGGTACATGCTGGGACTGGCGGCAGTGCCAGGTGTGTTAATGTTAACACCCCACAGTGGTTATAAAGGTTGACGGGTACCCGGGGTATGTGTGTTCACCAGGTACATGCTGGGACTGGCAGCAGTGCCAGGTGTGTGATTGTTAACACCCCACAGTGGTTATAAAGGTTACGGGTACCCGGGGTATGTGTGTTCACCAGGTACATGCTGGGACTGGCGGCAGTGCCAGGTGTGTGATTGTTAACACCCCACAGTGGTTATAAAGGTGACGGGTACCCGGGGTATGTGTGTTCACCAGGTACATGCTGGGACTGGCAGCAGCGCCAGGTGTGTTATTGTTAACACCCCACAGTGGTTATAAAGGTTGACGGGTACCCGGGCGGGGTATGTGTGTTCACCAGGTACATGCTGGGACTGGCGGCAGCGCCGGGTGTGTTAATATTAACACCGGTGACGGGTACCCGGGGTATGTGTGTTCACCAGGTACATGCTGGGACTGGCGGCAGTGCCGGGTGTGGTTCAGTTCTGTGGCTTCCTCTTCCTCCCAGACTCTCCACGATGGCTGCTGTCCAAAGGGAGAGAGGTCAGTCCTCTGTGTGTGTGTGTGTGTGTGTGTGTGTGTGTGTATACGTGTGTGTGTGTGCATGTGTGTGTGTGTGTGTGTGTGTGTGTGTGTATGCATGTGTGCGTGTGTGTGTGTACATGTGTGTGTGTGTATACACGTGTGTGTGTGTGTGTGTGTTTGTGTATGATTATATATATATATATATATATATATATATATATATATGTATATG
>NC_134900.1:32919869-32929869 GCF_041734735.1 Babylonia areolata
GCAACCAACGCAACGCAACGCAACGGAACGCAACGCAACGCAACCCAACACAACAGAACACAACATAAAACAACAACACGCAACCCAACCCAGCACAACAGCAGTGACCCACTAGTGTTGGCCTGAAATAGCAACTACACCACAACACCACACCACACTACACCACACAAGAAAAGCAGTGACCCACGGATATTGTCCCAAAACAGCTAATACAACACAGCACAGCACAGCACAACACAACACAACACAACACAACACAACACAACACAACACAACTCAACACAACACAACGCAGCGCAAAACAACACAGCACAACACAACGCAAAACAACACAACACAACACAACGCAAAACAACCCAACACAACACAACACAACGCAGCGCAACGGAACGCAACACAACACAACGCAACACAACCCAACCCAACTCAACGCAACCCAACACAACACAACGCAACACAACACAACGCAACACAACACAACACAACACAGCGCAGCGCAACACAACACAACACAACACAACACAACACAACGCAACACAACGCAACACAACGCAACGCAACACAACACAACACAACGCAAAACAACCCAACCCAACGCAACCCAACACAACACAACACAACACAACGCAACACAACACAACACAACACAGCGCAGCGCAACACAACACAACACAACACAACACAACGCAACACAACGCAACGCAACACAACACAACACAACGCAAAACAACCCAACCCAACACAACACAACACAACGCAGCGCAACGGAACGCAACGCAACACAACACAACGCAACGCAACGCAACGCAACACAACGCAACGCAGCGCAACACAACACAACGCAACACAGCGCAGCGCAACACAACACAACACAACACAACACAACACAACACAACACAACACAACACAACACAACACAACACAACACAACACAGCACAGCACAACGCAACACAGCACAACGCAACACAGCACAACAGAGCACAGCACAACACAGCACAACGCAACACAACACAACGCAACACAGCACAACAGAGCACAACGCAACACAGCACAACGCAACACAACACAACGCAACACAGCACAACAGAGCACAGCACAACACAACACAACGGAACGCAACGCAACCAACGCAACGCAACGCAACGGAACGCAACGCAACGCAACCCAACACAACAGAACACAACATAAAACAACAACACGCAACCCAACCCAGCACAACAGCAGTGACCCACTAGTGTTGGCCTGAAATAGCAACTACACCACAACACCACACCACACTACACCACACAAGAAAAGCAGTGACCCACGGATATTGTCCCAAAACAGCTAATACAACACAGCACAGCACAGCACAGCACAGCACAACACAACACAACACAACACAACACAACGCAAAACAACCCAACACAACACAACACAACGCAGCGCAACGGAACGCAACGCAACACAACACAACGCAACGCAACGCAACACAACCCAACCCAACCCAACCCAACCCAACCCAACCCAACCCAACGCAACCCAACGCAACACAACACAACACAACACAACACAACACAACGCAACGCAACGCAACGCAACGCAACGCAACGCAACGCAACGCAACGCAACGCAACGCAACGCAGCGCAGCGCAGCGCAACGCAGCGCAAAACGCAACGCAACGCAACGCAACACAACGCAACGCAACGCAACGCAACGCAACACACCACAACCCAACCCAACCCAACACAACACAACACAATACAACACAACGCAACACAGCACAACACAGCACAACGCAACACAGCACAACACAGCACAACGCAACGCAACACAACGCAACGCAACGGAACGCAACGCAACCAACGCAACGCAACGCAACGGAACACAACGCAGCGCAGCGCAACGCAACACAGCACAACCCAACACAACAGAACACAACATAAAACAACAACACGCAACCCAACCCAGCACAACAGCAGTGACCCACTAGTGTTGGCCTGAAATAGCAACTACACCACAACACCACACCACACCACACCACACAAGAAAAGCAGTGACCCACGAATATTGTCCCAAAACAGCTAATACAACACAGCACAGCACAGCACAACACAACACAACACAACACAACACAACGCAAAACAACCCAACACAACACAACCCAACACAACACAACACAACACAACACAACACAACGGAACGCAACGCAACGCAACCCAACGCAACGCAACGCAACCCAACCCAACCCAACCCAACCCAGCCCAGCGCAGCGCAACGCAACGCAACGCAACGCAACACAGAACAACCCAACACAACACAACACAACACAACGCAACACAGCACAACCCAACCCAACACAACACAACGCAACACAGCACAACCCAACACAACACAACACAACACAACACAACGCAACACAGCACAACGCAACGCAACGCAACACAGCACAACACAGCACAGCGCAACGCAACACAACGCAACGGAATGCAACGCAACCAACGCAACCAACGCAACGCAACGCAACGCAGCGCAACGCAACGCAACGCAACGCAACACAGCACAACACAACACAACACAACACAACACAACACAACACATCACAACACGACACAACGCAACACAGCACAACACAACGCAACACAACCCAACACAACACAACCCAACCCAACACCACAGCAATGACCCACTCATGCTGTCCTCCAAAACAGCTACTACAACACAACACAACACAGCACAACACAACACAGCACAACGCAGCGCAACGGAACGCAACGCAACACAACACAACACAACACAACACCACAGCAATGACCCACTCATGTTGTCCTCCAAAACAGCTACTACAACACAACACAACACAGCACAATACAACACAACTCAGCACAACACAACCCCGACACAACACAACACCACAGCAATGACCCACTCATGTTGTCCTCCAAAACAGCTGATACAACACAGCACAACACAACACAACAGCAATGACCCACTCATGCTGTCCTCCAAAACAGCTACTACAACACAGCACAACACAACACAACACAACACAACACAACACCACAGCAATGACCCACTCATGTTGTCCTCCAAAACAGCTACTACAACACAACACAACACAACACAACACAACAGCAATGACCCACTCATGTTGTCCTCCAAAACAGCTGATACAACACCACACAACACAACACAACAGCAATGACCCACTCATGCTGTCCTCCCCCAAAACAGCTACTACAGTACAATACAACCCAACCCAACAGAACAGCAAGTGACCCCGCTCGTGTTACCTTGTCCCCCCGCCCCCACCCTCCCCCACAGCTACTACAGCGGCAGTACAACACAACACAACAGCAATGACCTACTCGTGCTGCCCCCTCCCCCCTCCATCCCCCCCCCAAAAAAAAACAAACAGCTACTACAAGACAGTACAACACAACCCAACAGCAATGACCTACTCGTGCTGCCCCTCCGCCCCCCCCTCCATCCCCCCCCCCAAAAAAAAAGACAGCTACTACAAGACAGTACAACGCAACACAACAGCAATGACCTACTCGTGCTGCCCCTCCGCCCCCCCTCCATCCCCCCCCCCAAAAAAAAAGACAGCTACTACAAGACAGTACAACGCAACACAACAGCAATGACCTACTCGTGCTGCCCCCCTCCCCCCCCCCCTCCATCCCCCCCCCCCCCAAAAAAAAAACAGCTGCTACAAGACAGTACAACACAACACAACAGCAATGACCTACTCGTGCTGCCCCCCTCCGCCCCCCCTCCATCCCCCCCAAAAAAAAAAGACAGCTACTACAAGACAGTACAACGCAACACAACAGCAATGACCTACTCGTGCTGCCCCTCCGCCCCCCTCCATCCCCCCCCCCCCCCCCAAAAAAAAAGACAGCTACTACAAGACAGTACAACACAACACAACAGCAATGACCTACTCGTGCTGCCCCCCCCCCTCCATCCCCCCCCCCCAAAAAAAAAACAAACAAACAGCTACTACAAGACAGTACAACGCAACACAACAGCAATGACCTACTCGTGCTGCCCCCCTCCCCCCCCCCCCCTCCATCCCCCCAAAAAAACCCAAACAGCTACTACAAGACAGTACAACACAACACAACAGCAATGACCTACTCGTGCTGCCCCCTCCCCCCCCCCCCCTCCATCCCCCCCCAAAAAACAAACAGCTACAGTACAACGCAACACAACACATCACAACAGCAAGTGACCCCACACGTGTTACACTGTCCTCCCCGCCCCCCCCCCCCCACCCTCCCACAGCTACTACAGCGGCAGTACAACACAACACAACAGCAATGACCTACTCGTGCTGCCCCCCCGCCCCCCCAAAAAAAAACACACACAAAAAACACACACACACACACACACACACACACACACACAACACACAAAAATCCCCAGCTACCACAAGGCAGTACAACGCGACACAACACATCACACAACAGCAAGTGACCCCACTCGTGTAACACTGTTCTCCCACCCCCCCACACCTCCCACAGCTACTACAGCGGCACCATCTTGAAGGAGGCCGGGTTTCACGTGTCCCAGGCCGTGTGGCTGGTGACCATCCCCTTCGCCGTCAACTTCCTGGCCACCTTCATCGGCATGGCCACCGTCGACAGATACGGCAGGAGGGTGCTGCTGGTCGTCAGCTTTGTGGGTGGGTTGGTTTGGTTCTTTTTGTTTTCTTTTCCCTACTTTTCTGTCTGTCTGCCTGTCTGTTTCTGTCTGTCTGTCTCTCTCCTTCCCCCTCTGTCTCTCTCCTTCCCTGTCGCTCTCTCTCTCTCTTTCTCTCCCTCTCCCTGTCTGTCTCTCTCCCTCCATGTCTCTCTCTCTCTCCCTGCCTCTCTCTCTCTCTCCCTGTCTCTCTCTCCCTCCCTGCCTCTCTCTCTCTCTCCCTGTCTCTCTCTCTCTCCCTGTCTCTCTCTCTCTCTCCCTGTCTCTCTCTCTCCCTCCCTGTCTCCCTCTCTCTCCCTGTCTGTCTCTCCCTCCCTGTCTCTCTCTCCCTCCCTGCCTCTCTCTCTCTCTCCCTGTCTCCCTCTCTCTCCCTCCCTGTCTCTCTCTCCCTCCCTGCCTCTCTCTCTCTCTCTCCCTGTCTCTCTCTCTATCCCTCCCTGTCTCTCTCTTTTTCTCTCCCTCTCCCTGTCTGTCTCTCTCCCTCCCTGTCTCTCTCTCCCTCCCTGCCTCTCTCTCTGTCTCCCTGTCTCCCTCTCTCTCCCTCCCTGTCTCTCTCTCCCTCCCTGCCTCTCTCTCTGTCTCCCTGTCTCTCTCTCTCCCTCCTTGTCTCTCTCTCTCTCTCTCTCTCTCTCTCTCTCCCTCCCTCCCTCCCTGTCTCTCGCGTTCTCTCTCTCTCTCCCTCCCTGTCTCTCTATGTCTCACTGTGTCTGTCTGTCTGTCTCCCTCCCTGTCTCACTCTCTCTCTCTCTCCCACTCCCTATCTCTCTATCTCACTGTCTGTATCTCTCTGTCTCACTGTCTGTGTCTGTCTGTCTGTCTCTCTTCCCCTCCTTGTCTCTCTCTGTCTCACTGTCTGTCTGTCTGTTTCTCTCTCACTGTCTGTGTCTGTGCCAGTCTCTCTGTCCTTCCTGTCTCTTTCTGTCTTACTCTCTGTCCTTGTCTCTTTTCTTCTTCTTCTTCTTCTTCTTCTTCTTCTTCGTGTGTGTGTGTGTGTGTGTGTGTGTATGTGTGTGTGTGCGTGTGTGTGTCTGTGTCTGTGTGTACGCGCGTGCGCGTGTGTGTGTGTGTCACAGAGAGAGAGAGAGAGAGAGAGAGAGAGAGAGAGAGAGAGAGAGCGTGTTTATATGTGTGGGAGATAGAAAATGAGTGAGAGAGAGAGAGAGCCGAGACAGGGAGACAGAGAGAGACACAGAGAGAGAGCGTGAGAGAGAGAGAGAGAGAGAGAGAGAGAGAGAGAGAGAGAAACAAACGACACGCCTCCCCCTCCCACAGCCACTCCACCCCCCCATGACAGAGTGTCCACACGGTGTGTCCAGGAGTGACGGGTGCCCTGGTGGTCCTCAGTACCAGCTTCCTGCTGTCCGAGCTCTTCTCTCCCCCCGTCAACACCTCCCTCCCCGTCCTCTACCCCAACGGCTCCCTGGTCACGGACTCTTGTCAGGGCTTCACGTCAGTGCTGACCCCCCCTCTCCTCTCCTCCCCCCCTCCCATGCCCCTCACCTCCGTCATGATGATGATGGTGATGGTGATGATGATGATAGTAGTAATAATGGTGATGATGATGATGATGATGATGATGATGATAGTAGTAATAATGGTGATGATGATGAGGATGATGTTGTTGATGATGATGATGATGATGTTGATAGTAATAATAATGGTGATGATGATGATGATGATGATGATGATAGTAGTAGTAGTAATAGTGATGATGATGATGATGATGATGTTGATGGTAGTAATAATGATGATGATGGTGATGATGATGATGATGTTGATGATGATGATGACGATGATGATGATGTTGATGATGATGATGATGATGATGATGATGATGATGATAGTAGTAATAATGGTGATGATGGTGATGATGATAATGATGTTGATGATAGTAATAATGGTGATGATGATGATAGTAGTAGAAATAGTGATGATGGTAATGATAGTAATAATGGTGATTATAATGATGATGAGGATAGTAGTAATAATGGTGATGATGGTGATGATAGTAGTAGTAATAGTGGTGATGGTGATAATGATGTTGATGATAGTACTACTAATGATGATGATGATGATAGTAGTAGTAATAGTGATAATAGTGATGATGATAATGATGTTGATGATAGTAGTAATAATGATGATGATGGTAGTAGTGATAATGATGATGGTGATGACGATAATGATGATAACGATAACAACAAAAATGATCCTACTGCTACTACTTCTACTATTGTTACTACTATTACTACTACTGCTGCTGCTGCTGCTGCTGCTACTACTACTGCTACTTCTACAACGCATAATAATAATGATAATAATGATAAGGATAATATTTCGCACATGCATTTCAAAGTATGGCACATATACTTGTAAGGTTAGCAGCAACAGACACAGAAGCAGCAACGCCAACAAAATAACCACCATCACCACCACCACCACCACTATAACAACAACAGCAACAACAACACCGACAAAACAGCATCAATAACAACAGCAGCAGCAGCAACAACAAAATAACCATCACCACCACCACCACTATAACGACAACAGCAACAACAACACCGACAACGCAGCATCAACAACAACAACAGCAACAACAACACCAACAAAATCATCACCACCACCACCACCACTATAACAACAACAGCAACAACAACACCAACAAAATCACCACCACCACCACCACCACTATAACAACAACAGCAACAACAACACCGACAAAACAGCATCAACAACAACAACAGCAGCAGCAACAGCAACAACAACAAAATAACTACAAACAATATCATCCCCCCCCCACCCCACCCCCCCCAAAAACCAAAAAAAAAACAACCCAACAACAACAACAAAAACAAAAAACAAAACAAAAAAAACAACAACCAAAAAACCGTACACAGATTATGCGAGGACTGTATCAGCGCCGACCACTGTGGTTACTGCTACGAGCCCAGCCAATCAGGACTCGCCACGTGTCTGCTGGCCCGGCACGAGGACGAAGACAACAGCGCCGCCTATGGCCGCTGCAGCAACAGCAACTCTTCAGACAGCGGGCAAGGGCACCCGGAGTGGGCCTTCGGCTTCTGTCCCACGGGGTACGGGTGGATGGCTGTGCTGGGACTTGCATTGTTCGTGCTGAGTTTTGCCCCCGGTGAGTTTTTTCCCCCCGCACCCCCCCCGCCCCCTCCCACGCTGTTGTGTTTTGCCCCCGGTGAGTTTTTTCCCTCCCTGTTGTGTTTTGCCCCCGGTGAGTTCCCCCCCCCCCTCCCCCTCCCGTTGTGTTTTGCCCCCGGTGAGTTTTTTCCTTCCCTGTTGTGTTTTGCCCCCGGTGAGTTTTCCCCCTCCCTGTTGTGTTTTGCCCCCGGTGAGTTTTTTCTTTCCCTGTTGTGTTTTGCCCCCGGTGAGTTCCCCCCCCCCCTCCCCCTCCCGTTGTGTTTTGCCCCCGGTGAGTTTTCCCCCTCCCTGTTGTGTTTTGCCCCCGGTGAGTTCCCCCCCCTCCCCCTCCCGTTGTGTTTTGCCCCCGGTGAGTTTTTTCCTTCCCTGTTGTGTTTTGCCCTCGGTGAGTCCCCACCCCACCACCCTCCCTGTTGTGCTTATCGAATGTTTCCACATGAAAAATTACACATTAAATTCTGTAGGCAAATACTTGGAGTACACAAAAAAGCTATGGTGCTTCCTGTGTTAGGTGAACTGGGCAGATTCCCAATAAGTTTAAAGATAATGTGTCAAAATATTACATATTTGATTCACATTATTCAGTTACCAGAAACTTCCCTCATCAACAAAATATATAAGTCCATGTACCAACAAGAAAACACAACTTCCCCATGGTTGATATTTGTTAGAAAGATACTAGAAATTATAGGCCTTGATCACATTTGGAAAAACCAATTCACATTCAGCGTACACAGACTGAAATACGTCGTATATAAAAAATTAGAAAATGAATATATCAAATACTGGAAAGATAAAAGAGAAAAAACATTAAAACTAAAATTTTACAATACGATTTTAGCAGAGTACAAAACTGAAACCTATCTTTTAAATATATCAGATACAAAACACAGACACGCTTTAACGAAACTCAGAATAAGCGCGCATGACCTAAAGACAGAGAAAGGTAGATATTTAAATATTCCACAAGAAGACAGATTGTGCAACAAGTGTAACATCCTGGAAGACGAAATCCATCTTCTTGATCATTGTATTAGATATAAAACCTTAAGGCAACAATTTTTAAAAGATATTCAAAATTCGAATAACACAGAAAATATTCCCAGTCGGGTGATGCTAACAGATGATGAATATATACAAACAAGATTAGGAAAATTTGTTTATGAATGCTGCTGCAATTTACTGCATTAACTGATTGATTAATTGTGTGTTTTTCATTCATTCCTTTATTTACCATTGCACTTGTGTCATATAAACCTTACGGTTTCATGACAATAAAATCTATTCTATTTTATTCTATTCACACACACACACACACACACACACACACACACACACACAAACACACACACACATATATATATATCTCTCTCTCTCTCTCTCTCTCTCTCTCTCTCTCTATCTGTCCATGTTGCAGGGCTGGGCCCCTTACCGTGGACGATCAACGCGGAGATCTACCCCACGTGGGCACGAGGCACGGGCGTGGCCCTGGCCACCATGGTCAACTGGGCCTGCAACCTGCTGGTGTCCTTCACCTTCCTCACGCTCTCCAACACCATCACCAAATACGGTAAGGAGGGGGGCGGGGCTGGGGCGGGGCAGGACGGGGCGGGGCGGGGCGGAGCGTGCAGAAGCATCACCAACTATGGTTGTTAGGAAGGGGCGGGGCCTGCGGTGCATCACCAACTATGGTTGTTAGGAAGGGGCGGGGCCTGCGGTGCATCACCAAATATGTTTGTTAGGAAGGGGCGGGGCCTGCGGTGCATCACCAAATATGGTTGTGAGGAAGGGGCGGGGCCTGCGGTGCATCACCAACTATGGTTGTTAGGAAGGGGCGGGGCCTGCGGTGCATCACCAACTATGGTTGTTAGGAAGGGGCGGGGCCTGCGGTGCATCACCAACTATGGTTGTTAGGAAGGGGCGGGGCCTGCGGTGCATCACCAACTATGGTTGTTAGGAAGGGGCGGGGCCTGCGGTGCATCACCAACTATGGTTGTTAGGAAGGGGCGGGGCCTGCGGTGCATCACCGAATATGGTTAAGTACGGTGTGCATCAAAATCGGTGGTGGGGGGTGGGGGGGGCGGGGGTGGGGGCGGTGAGGGAGGGGGTGGGGAGTGAGCGTAGCGTGCATCACCAAATAA
>NC_134900.1:32934869-32939869 GCF_041734735.1 Babylonia areolata
GCACGAACGTGCACACACACATAAACACACACGCGTGCGCGCACACACACACACACACACACACACAAATTTTTTCTACGCTTCCAGCACTTGTCACTTGAGAAGGATAAAATATACAGTGCCCGCCAGACAGACGTAGAGAACATTAACACAGCCCTTATCGGACAAATCTATTATAGCTGAATAACTGCTTCGGCAATGAAGAGCTTTGGAACTGTTTCCCCCGGGGTGGGGGGGAGGGGTTGGGGATGGTGTGTGTGTGTGTGTGTGTGTGTGTGTGTGTGATTTTATTTTATTTTTTTGAATTGATGATTTTGCTCGCAGACAAATGGATCGTTTTTCTTCTTCTTTATTATTATTATTATTATTATTATTTTTTTTTTTAATGATGAGAGAATAAATATGTAGGCCAGGGTTATTTGTTTCCTGTTTCAAGTGCTCTTCATTTGCATCATTGTGTTCACATTCCCGATCATTGGTTTTGATCTAAGCTGTTGTTTATTCGAAAATGTCAGAATACAAGTACAATTCAGTCACGGTGGTCCTGGAGAAGGAGAAAGTCCTATCGTAATGTGCAAAACTCTCTCTCTCTCTCTCTCTCTCGTATATATATATATATATATATATGTACACACACACACACACACACACACACACATATATATATATATATATATATATATATATATATATATATATATATATATAATTGTGTGTGTGTGTGTGGGTATGTGTGTGTGTACGTGTGTGTGTGTGTGTGTGTGTGTGTGTGTAGTGTATATGTGTGTGTGTATGTGTGTAGTGTGTGTGTGCGCGCGCGCGCACTAAATGTGTGACGGATGTCTTTGCAGGTCACAAGAAATGCATTCGTTGTGACATGGATTATACTGGGAAAAAAAAAAAAGAAAGAAAAAGAAGAAAAGCAAGAGCAATACAGCCGTCAAAAAAGGAAATGAAAAGGAAGGAGCGTATGGGGGTGGGTAGAGAAGAAACTGGATGACCAGTGCTGATGAATTACAGGCACGGCGCTAAAAGAAGTGCCACAACTCTTCGCTGTCTTCTGACATTAACATGTTGGTCGTGTCATCTCCCCTTGAACTAGCCGACTTCCCCCACGGCGCCGCAGTGGTGCCAGCGGTGACGATGACAGCCAAGATAGAAAATGGTTTGGCCGTCGGTTTATTAAGTATGTATGCCCAGAAAAGTAGCTACTGTTTATAACATACACACACACACACAGACACAACCACACACACACACATACAGACACACAGACACAATCACACACACACACACACAGACTGGACAGACACATACAGACACTGACACACAACCACACAAACACAGACACACCGTCACAGACACAACCCTCCCCCCCACCCCCCACACACACATGTACAAAAACAAACATATTGCAGTGTTTTTGAAGCGATGGGAACGTCTCCTTTACCCCGGGCTTGAAATTAATTCTTTAAATGCCCGAGATATGTCAAAATAACATGATTTAAACCGCGTTAGGATTTCAATTGCTGCTGTCGATTCATAACGCTAAAAGAACATGTTCAAATCATAATTTTTGAACGATTGTAACGAACCCGTGTTAGCACAGTGGATAAAGCCACTCTTTCTCGATGCAAACGTTCGTGGTTCGAATCTGCAATGAAGCCTTTTTTTTCTTTCACTAAACTAATTTTTGATTTTTTAAAAAGTTTCTTTTATTTTTTTTCTTAAGTATATGTATCACAAGTGAGTCTTGAAGGTTTTGCCTTTCTTGTTTTACTTTATTTTATTTTCTTATTTCTGATGTTGAGTCTTACAGTTTGGCACAGTCGAAGATTTATATATATTGTTGTTGTTTTTTTTTATATGATGTTATCAACAATTATCAAGAATATGACAAACAGCAAGGAGAAAAAAGTTATCTCCTTCCCTCAAAAGTTCCTTGGTGATTGTTTTAGCAAGTTTGAATCAGTATATTGTTAAAAACATGATCGTGCTCTGTGAAATTTTAGAGAGATTTGTTTTAGACATTTTGTCATAGATAATTTATTATTGTCATTATTATTATTCTTGTTATTATTATTATTATTATTACAGGAAACAAATGATTGGCTCAGTTTACACATGTCGACGATTTGAAAGTCATGGAAAAGTAAGAGAGCACCCAGTTAGCTTGGGTTATTCTTCCTAGAAATATGAGTTCAGAAAAAAAAATCAATTTTTTGTCCTATAATCTGTCTGCATCATACTCTTAATTTAGTATTTTTTTCATCGTCGATGATGAATATCTAATAATATGGATGATGACGATGTTGCTACGGAGGTCTGTGTATATAGGTTTCAGTTTCAAATTCAGTTTCTCAAGGAGGTGTCACTGCGTTCGGACAAATCCATATATGCTGCACCACATCTGCTCGGCAGATGCCTGACAGCAGCATAACTCAGTGCGCAAGCCAGGTCTTGAGTGCATGCATGCAGATTTGTATACCTGTTAAAGTGAATTTCTTCCACAGCATTTTGCCACAGGACAATTCCGTTGCCACGAATTCCTGTCAGTGCGCCAAGCGCGTGCTGCACGTGAAACCCGGGTTTATCGTCTCATCCGAGTGAGCAGACGCTCAGTTTGATCTTCTAGTCAGACTTGGGAGAAAGGGCGATATAGCGGCAATCCAACCTTCTGCTTTCGAATGATGCCCAGGGTCAACCAGTTGACCATTATCGGCATTACGAACCTTCACAGGACACAGCATTGCCAGTGACAGATAAGCGGCCAAACCAATATGCCGCCTTATTTCATACTTGCGTTTGAGGCTGTAGAGATTGGTGCAAAAGGGTTTGTGGGCGCATCTGCCCACAGCCTCATGAAACAGCTGTGGATTTCTGGCAGAGAGAGGACATGGGCTCTCAAGGCAATGGCAGAAGCAGCAGAAAAGAGTTCCAGCTGGATCTGGTCGAGGATTAAATTTCCCTGCTAAGACTAGGCGTATGATGGCTCAGTGGTTAAAACGTCTGCCAGAAAAGGTGACCACCCTGGAGGCGCGGGTTCGAACCTGCTGAGGACCAGGAAAACAGAAAAAAAGAAAGAAAAGGCGTCAATACAAGGGCATCCAGGAGTCATGACCCATTGCGGCCCGGTCCCTTAGCGTGTAAAGAGTTAACTCACTCAGTACGGCCAGTCCTCTCTTCTCCTCTACACAGACCCCTCGGATGTCCAGTGGGTGTCTGAATGACCCAACCTTTAGCTTCCGTCGTCAGAATTGTGGTATCTTTGTCAACATTCACCTTTTCAGTGTAAGAGCCTTCCGCTTGTAATATTTTGATGGTGGTAATTGGGGAGAAACCCTGTTAACGTCGTGTCTTTCGCCATTCGTATGGAAAGAGTTAAGGTCCGAAACACTTGACTGAGGGGGGCTTCTTCTCTGAAGACCTTGTACTGTCAAGCTCTCCCTAGAGTTTTTTTTATCACCAAGGCGTGTAAGATATAGACACCAACGGCGTTGGTTAGGAACTTTAAGTAAACACTCCCAAACACGAGCCCGTGAAAATGATAGCCTTCGACTGTGTGCGGGTCCCAGTCGCCCCATTTGGGCCCATGATACGCTCATCTCTGGTGGGGTAACCTGGTCGAGGGGCGAAAAGTTCTGCCTCTGGTGACGGGCACCAATCTGCATCTTGCCAGCAGGCAGTCCGCGTCGATAACCACTTCGCCACTTCGCGGCTGGAAATGATTCCAAGATGTTTACAGGTTGGTCGACAGGAGAAAGGGATATACATCTCTCTTTCTCTTTATCTGTCCCATCGTCTGTCTGTCTGTCTGTCTCTCTCTATATGTATATATACACATATGTGTGTTTGTGTGTCTGTGCGCATGTGTGTCTGTGTTTGTTTGAATGTGTGTGTGTGTGTGTGTGAATATCTGTGTGTGTCTGTGTTTGTTCGCGTGTGCTCTTTGTCCGTGTCTTTGTGTGTGTCTTCGTGTGTATCTGTGTGAATGTGCTAGTCTGAACAACAAAGCAAGTTAATAAGCATGTGCGTATTGGCGCCGCGCGTATGCGCGTGCATTCATTTCAATCTGAAAGTGTGGAGAGAAACGAACTAAAAACGCAAAAAGTCAAACTATTTTTTTCTTTCTTTTTTTTTTTTTTTTGGTGCGGATGTGCCATTGAATGGTCTGGACGCTAGTCATTCGGATGAGACGATAATCCGAGGTCCCGTGTGCAGCATGCACTTAGCGCACGTAAAAGAACCCACGGCAACAAAGGGGTTGTTCCATGCAAAATTCTGTAGAAAAATCCACTTCGATAGGAAAAAACAAATAAAACTGCACTCAGGGGAAAAAAAAAAAAAAAGGTGGCGCTGTAGTGAAGCGACGCGCTCTCCCTAGGGAGAGAGCAGCCCGAATTTCACACAGAGAAATCTGTTGGGTTAAAAAAGAAATACAAAAATACAAATTGACGGGGACTGAACAAGCGCAGCCTCACACTGTAATAATTATAGCGATGACCATGAACAGTCAGGCAGAAGAGAACGCTCAATATCACCACTTGATTGGACTTTTTGTCAGCGTTTTCTTTCGTCATATCACTTCTGTCAGCAGTACGCAACCAGCGCACGTTTCCACTCTGTCTTTCTCTCGTGTCTATTTCTCTCTCTTTCTCTCTCTCTGTGGCTCTATTGTGTGTGTGTGTGTGTGTGTGTGTGTGTGTTTGGTGTAGTGTAGTGTAGTGTAGTGTAGTGTAGTGCAGTGTGTGTGTGTTTAGTGTAGTGTAGTGTGTGTGTGTTTAGTGTAGTGTAGTGTAGTGCAGTGTGTGTGTGTTTAGTGTAGTGTAGTGTAGTGTAGTGTGTGTTTAGTGTAGTGTAGTGTGTGTTTTTGTGTGTGTAGTGTAGTGTAGTGTGTGTTTAGTGTAGTGTAGTGTGTGTGTGTTTGTGTGTATAGTGTAGTATAGTGTGTGTTTGTGTGTTTAGTGTAGTGTAGTGTTTGTGTGTTTAGTGTAGTGTGT
>NC_134900.1:32944869-32974869 GCF_041734735.1 Babylonia areolata
AGACGTGAATGTTGACAAAGAATACCACAATTCTGACGACGGAAACTAAAGGTTGGGTCATTCAGACACCCACTGGACATCCGAGGGGTCTGTGTAGAGGAGAAGAGAGGACTGGCCGTACTGAGTGTGTTAAAAGCTGGGGGCCTGGAACAGGTTTAACCCAAACTAACCGCCACCTGAGACAGTCTGCCAAACGACAGTGACAGCTGCACTAACCACATAATCGCTAAGGAAGACAGGGATGATGGAAGAGACCAGTACAACTCCCACCCCCCCCCCCCGGCCCCCCCCCCACCCCCCACCTCCCGCCGCCCCCAAAGCCCCATCACCTCCTCTCTAACTCGGGAGTGTCGGTCCCACCAGACCGTGGGTAGAAGGGAGGGGCGTGGGGGATGGGGTGGGGGTGGGGGGGGACTTTTATGAAGCACACAGAGGCCTCACTAAGTGCAGACAGTCTCAAGGGGACACAGGTTTTAGAGGAGCTGGAGTTGGACAACAGTTGGCCATTAGGCGGAGAGAGAGAGAGAGAGAGAGGGGAGAGGCAGAACTGGTCGTTGGGAAAAGTGCGGAGACTGTCTGACTGAGTTCGTCTTTATTAAAAATTCATATAGTTCTGGAGATTTTATTTTTATTATTATTATTTTTTTTTTAGTAGTAGTGAGTGGATTGGCGGAGAATGGTGACTTTGGAGGGGGGGGGGGGAGAAGGGCGTATTATCTCTAGGACACTCCCCCCCCCCCCATCCTCCTCCTCGCTGTCTTTAAACTCCGTCTTTGTCTCTTTGTCCGTCTCTCTAGCTTGAAAACGCGGTCTTCTTTACTTTTATGCTCCGGGGCTGAGTGCTGGAAAAAAACCCCAAAAAACAACCCCGAAACAACCATACTCATCAGATCGAAATCTCTCTATGCTTTTAAAAGTATCAAGTTTTTGTCCGTACCTGCACTCGAGATTGAATATGCTTTTTTTTTTCTTAGTTCCCTTCCTCTCTCTCTCTCTCTCTCTCTCTCTCTCTCTCTCACTCACAGTGTTGTCCCCTTCCTCTCTCCCTCAATCTCTCTCTCCCCTCCTCTCTCCCTCAATCTCTCTCTCCCCTCCTCTCTCCCTCAATCTCTCTCTCCCCTCCTCTCTCCCTCAATCTCTCTCTCCCCTCCTCTCTCCCTCAATCTCTCTCTCCCCTCCTCTCTCCCCTCCTCTCTCCCTCAATCTCTCTCTCCCCTCCTCTCTCCCTCAATCTCTCTCTCCCCTCCTCTCTCCCTCAATCTCTCTCTCCCCTCCTCTCTCTTTAGAGAGTTTTTCACGACAAACTTTAAGTCCAATGAGCTGAAAACTGTCGGGTGATATGACAGAACATGTACCCTTCAGGTCCATCTATTCAGGTACAGTATACAGAGGAGGGTGGGTGGGGGGGTTGTGGGGGTGGTGGTGGTGGTGAGAAGGTAACAAGTAAAAGACCAGACACAGACAGAAAGAATTCGGAGACAGTGTAAGCAACAAGGGGAGGTAAGAGTGAATGTTGTGGGGGGGGGTGGGGGTGGGGTGGGGGGGAGTGAACTAAGCAGAGGGTTGGGGCAGGGGAGAAGGAAGGTGCAAAAATGGGGAGGTGAGGTAAAGGGGCGGGGGGAATGAATGAATAATTCATGACCAATCGCCGCGTTCAGGTCTGTTAATTTTCACTTCCTTTTTTTTCACCCCTTTGGTTGTTGTTTTTTTAGCAAGACTTTTGTCTTCACATGTCCACATGATGTTTTGAAAGAAGACAAAAGAGAGGAAGTTGGGACCACAGAGTGAACTCAAAACGTTTTTATTCAAGGATTAAGATTTTAGGCATAGCCTATTCTTCCAGTCTGTCCTTGCTAATCTACAACTATTACAAATAGCACACACATAAATGAAAGGAAAAGGTATTCATGCAGAAGGGTATACATAACAGAGTGACAGGCAGGGAGCTTGCCAGAGGCTAGGGAGGGAAGAGGGAGGAGACACCACTGTGAGAGAGAGAGAGATTGAGGGAGAGAGGAGGGGAGAGTGAGATTGAGGGAGAGAGGAAGGGAGAGTGAGATTGAGGGAGAGAGGAGGGGAGAGAGAGATTGAGGGAGAGAGGAGGGGAGATTGAGGGAGAGGAGGGGAGAGAGAGATTGAGGGAGAGAGGAGGGGAGAGTAAGATTGAGGGAGAGAGGAAGGGAGAGAGAGATTGAGGGAGAGAGGAGGGAGAGAGAGATTGAGGGAGAGAGGAAGGGAGAGTGAGATTGAGGGAGAGAGGAGGGGAGAGAGAGATTGAGGGAGAGAGGAGGGGAGAGAGATTGAGGGAGAAATGAGGGGAGAGAGACTGAGGGAGAGAGGAGGGGAGAGTGAGATTGAGGGTGAAATGAGGGGAGAGAGACTGAGGGAGAGAGGGATTGAGGGAGAGAGGAAGGGGGAGAGAGGAGGGGGAGTGAGACTGAGGGAGAGAGGAGGGGAGAGAGAGGAGGGGAGGGAGATTGAGGGAGAGAGGAGGGAGAGAGAGATTGAGGGATAGAGGAGGTGAGAGAGGAGGGGAGAGAGAGAGATTAGGGAGAGAGGAGGTGAGAGAGAGATTGAGGGAGAGAGAGGGGAGAGTCAGATTGAGGGGAGAGAGGAGGAGGGAGAGAGAGAGATTAGGGAGAGAGTGAGATTTGGGGAGAGAGAGGGGAGAGAGAAAGTGGGAGAGACTGGGGTGAGGGAGGGAGGAGATCAGGTAATAGAGAGGGAAAGAGAGAGAGAGAAGATGAGAGAGAGAGAGAAAAGAGGAGAAAGAGAGAGAGAGAACTCTGAACTCTGAATAGTTTAATGAATAGGCCTCAGACCCGTGTCACTGAGTGTGGTTACAAAGTCATATTCACAACAGGACAGTTACCTGCATGTTAACACAAGTTAGAGGGAGAGAAAGAGAGAATGAATGAATGAATGAATCTTTATTTTCCAACGGTGAAGATATTAGCACTTTGGCCGACTTACACATCTGCCGTTGTTCTAAGAGACACACAAACATGTACGCATATAAATGTAGTTATACTGAATACTTAATACATGTAAAATGTACGAGTATAACACAGCGTCAAACTGAGAGACACAACATCGCTCACATCTGTACTGAACGGAAGCGAGTAACGCACACACGCACACACACACACACACACACACACACACACACACACACACACACACACACAGGGAGGGAGAGAGAGAGAGAACAGTGAGAGAGAGAGAGAGAGAGAGAGAGAACAGTGGAAGACAGAGGGTGCTGGTGAAGAATGCTCCTATCCAGTTCCACAAATCTGTGTGGTTCGTTTTCATTGAATGACGGGCGCAATATCCGAATGGTTAAAGCGTTGGACTTTCAATGTGAGGGTTCCGGGCTCGAATCTCGGTAACGGCGCCTGGTGGGTTAAAGGGTGGAGATTTTTCCGATCTCCCAGGTCGACATATATGCAGACCTGCTAGTAGTGCCTTAACCCCCTTCGTGTGTATACGCAAGCAGAAAATCAAATACGCACGTTAAAGATCCCGTGATCCATGTCAGTGTTCGGTGGGTTATGGAGACAAGAACATACCCAGCATGCACATCCCCGGAAGCGGAGTATGGCTGCCTACATGGCGGGGTAAAAGCGGTCATTCACGTAAAAGCCCACCCGTGTACATAAGAATGAACGTGGGAGTTGTAGCCCACGAACGCTGATGAAGAAGAAGAAGAAGTTTTCATTGAGTGGCTGATGGTACGTTTGACCCGTTTCGTTTTTGTAATTGTTGAGGGTAAATGAGCCATTGCCTCTGCCATGGTCACTGCCTCTGTGTGTGTGTGTGTGTGTGTGTGTGTGTGTCTGTCTGTCTCTCCCTCCCTCTCACTGCATTATGATAATGTACCTGTAAATATTTACTGTGCATTGGAGTGTATTTGAATGTAATGCATGTGTTTCTATAACCTTTTGATATCCTGTGGATATTTTGATTTCATTTTTCTGTGCCCAAAGGGCTGGATGTAAAAAAAAAAAAAAGCATGTGTGCATGCTTATTCCACTTACCTCATTAAAAAATTCGTTCGTTTGTTACCCCCCTCTTTGCCTTGGCCACTCTCTCTATCTTTCTCTCTTTTTTCCATTTCTTCCAATTCCAATTCTCTCACTGTATCTCCCCGTCACTGTGTGGATCTACAACTTCCAGGCTGTTGTTAAGAATGGGTGAGCCAGCTACAAAGCGGCAGTCCATGAATTTTACCAGCCTGACAGAACCATTTCCACTGTCTGTACCCTGTCTGGACTGGCGCCCTCCCTGACAGATGAGATTTACTGCGGTCCGCTTATCACGTGACTCAATCACGTGGCCTACTTAGCACGTGACTCAATCACGTGGCCTAAGTCTGGATGGATTAGAACAAGGACAGACTAGATCTCATGTGACTTCCTTCCAGGTCCAGTGTTGTTGGTGTTGATTGAGTAAACGTTTTTTTTTTCCAATTGAAATACAGAAGGTGAAATTCAGTAATCACTCTTTCTTGTGATATGATTAACATGTAGCTATTAAGATTTTTTTATTTCATAAAACGTTATGAAGAAAAAAAAATACAATGAGAGAGAGAGAGTTTTCGTTTTTTTTCACAAAACGTTCTGAAGGGGGAAAAAAAAACAACAAGAGAGAGAGAGGGAGAGTGAGAGAGAATTCTTTTCCACTCAATAGCAAATACTATATCCACTCAATAAGTATCTCCATGCACAATCTGAGACAGCACACAGCCACAGATACGTTCGAACGACAAATGCCGGACCTAAAACCGATTGTTTTTATCAGACCCCAAACCCCCTATAAACCTCACCCAGACAGTCCGCTGAGCCACAGTGACAGCTGCACTGACCACACGGCCACCAAGAAAGACAGGAGAGATGGAGGAGACCAGGGCACCCCCCCCCCCCCCCCCTCTAAATGGGTGGAGTACTGGTCCCACCAGACCATAAAAGGGCTTTCATCAAACTCACACAGACATCACAGACTTGCGGACGTCTCAAGGGAGGAGGCGGGGGGCAAAATTTTAGGGGGTGGGTGGGGGGGGAGGACTAAAGCAGAAGTTTGACACCGGTCGACCTTTCCGTGGAAAGCAGGCTATGGGAAACGTGGGGGGAAGAAAGCGTGGAGTCAGTTTGTGTTTGTCTTGGTTAAAGACTCGTGGAGTTGTGAGAAAATTTGGAGGAAATAGGTTCACGAGGCGGGTTAGGTATGCAGATTTTGAGTGAAGGAAGGACTGTCATCTCTCTCTCTCTCTCTGTCTATGTCTTTGTGTCTCGCGGTCTCTGTCTCGCTGTCTCTGTCTCTCTTTGTCTCTGTCTCACTCTGTTTCTGTCTCTGTGTCTGTTTCTCTGATGGTCGTTCTTTTGACTCCAGAATACGATCAGCTCCAATCCTATAATGCAACGTGTGTACAGTCAGGCGAGATCCTCTTTTGCCAGTAGGTGCTTTACAATTGATTTTATGTGTGCAATTATTACTTTCTCTCTCTCTCTCTCCCTCCCTCCCTCTTTCTCTCTCTCTCACTCCCCCCCCCTCTCTCTCTCTTATCTAGTTCTAAAACAGACCAAATCTAAAAATAAAATGTAGCGCCTGCATAAACCTTGACTCTCTCTCTCTCTGTATCTGTCTCTCTCTCCATTTCTCGCTTTTTCTGTCTGTCTGCGCCTTATACATATTATTAGTAGTGTTAGTAGTTGTTTTTTTATGTATTTATTTATTATTTATTCACCCCTTTTTTTCTTTTTTTTTCTCAAGGACTAAGCGTGTTGGGTTACGCTGCTGGTCAGGCATCTGCTTGGCAGATGTGGTGTAGCGTATATGGATTTGTCCGAACGCAGTGACGCCTCCTTGAGCTACTGAAACTGAAACTGTCTGTCTGTCTCTCTCCCTTTGTCGGTCTGTCTCTCTGTTTTTCTCTCTCTGTCTGTCTCTCTCTGTCTGTCTCTCTTTCTATCTTTCTCACTCGCTTTCTTTCTGTCTCTCTTTCTCTCTCTGTGTCTGTTTGTCTCTCTGTCTGTCTGCATCTCTTTCTATATCTCTTTCTTCCTCTCTCTGTGCCAGTGTCTGTGTCTGTCTGTCGATACGTACCCACCTAAGCTGTTGTTCCAGCTGTTAAGCCAATCACGAAGTGGTGGGTCGTCCAACACGTTGATTAACGTTCTCTTGTCGGTGTCTGTGCAGTGTCCCCTTGTGACACGGGGTTACCGCGGAACGTGTTTCACGTGCCCCAGTGTCCTTCACCTTGTTCAGGATGTCCCCTCCCCCCCCCCCCTACACACACATAGTTTTATTGTTGTTTATTTGTCTGCGTGGAAACATTGCGATTTTCCGTTCAGATACGTCAAATTGTGTATTTTAGATCTCTCTCTCTCTCCCTCCCTCCCTAAACCTCTCTCTCTCCCTCCCTCCCTCCCCTCCCTCCCTCCCTCCCTCCCTCTCTCTCTCTCTGTGTAAATTTTAGAATTCTTTCTCTGTCTCTGTCTTTTTCTCTCCGTCTCTGTCTCTCTGTCCCTGTCTGTCTGTCTGTTCTCTCCCTCTCCCCCCCTCTCTCTGTTTGGTTTTCCTGTTCCTTTTTCAGGTACTGTATGTCACTGCCAGTTAGTTGTGAGCAACCCTTGATTGACACATTGTTGTATACGCTGTCATATTATCCTCTCCCCAATATGTGACTGGATTATACCCCCTTGCCCCCTTCCATTCACCCCTTCACTTAACATACGTGTTTTGCCAGTCATTGCTATGTACTTATGTACATCCCCCTCTCCCATATCACCACTTGACACTGGCAGAAGGGCATGGTCATTAAACAGTTTGAGGAGAGTTGGAGTTCCATCTCTCTCTCTCATACACAAACAAAGAAACAAACAAAAATCTCTCTCTCTCTCTCTCTCTCTCACATACCGTCACACACAGATACAGAAAGAGAAAGGGGGGTGTGTGTGTGGAGGGAGACTGTTCAGAGGATAAAAAACAAACACACACACACACACATAAAAAAAAAGCGAAACGTCGTGATAATGAGATCAGGATCAAAACCAGATTTCTTCTCTTTAATCCCCCCCCCCCCCCCTCCCACCCCCACCACTACTCACTCCACAATTACCCCACCGCCGCACCAACCCCTCCCCACCCCCCTCCCCAATAAACTCCACACACAAAGACTTCGCTATAGTGACAGCTGCGCTGACGACAAAATAATTCGCCAAACATGGAATCGACCTCTACCCTCCTACTCCCCACCCCACCCCACCCCACCCCCACTTTCCCCCGCCAGACAACAGAGTCTGACCCATCAGACCGTGGAGAGACTCTCACAGGAATTTCATAGAACTGCAGACGACTGAAAGGAGGGGGGGGGGGGGGGGGGGATGGAATTTTTTTTTTTTCAGGGGAATCGAACCAGAAAACTCGGCACCAGTCAACCATGAAGTGGAAGCAGAGAGGCTAGAGAACAGAAAGCCTACAGCCTGCAGTGTCTCATCAGCCTGTGTTTGAAAATGTTGGTTCAAGGTCCATCGAGAAAACGAAAGTAGTGAAGCGGCGTTGTGGTGTTGTCACGTGGTCTGTTAAGGGCGGGAAAGGGGGGGATAATTCCGTCTCTCGTCCGTTTGATGACTGCACAGGAAGCTGTTGTCCCGTGGCACAATTCCCAGAGCATGGACTTGACGCCTGTTAGTGTTGCAAGGAGTGATGTCATGGGACCGCTAGGCCTTTGAAGGTTAAGGGAGATGCAGATCACACAATCTCTCTCTCCCTCCCCTTCATATCTCTCTCTCTCTCTCTCTCTCTCTCTCTCTCTCTCTCTCTCTCTCTCTCTCTCCCTCTCTCTCTTTCTCTCTTTGTCTTAGTGTCTCGCTCTGTCTGCCTCTCGCTGTCACTGTGTTTGTCTGTCTCTTTCTCTCTCACAAACACACACACACACACACACATACAATCACTCATACACACACATGGACGCTCACACACAAACACACGCATGCATACACACTCACACGCACGTGCGCGCAATGTCCCTACATTGTCCTTTTATGTGCACGGTCTCTATGTGCACTGTCCCTTTATGGACATTGTCCCTTTATGGACACTGCCCCTTTATGTACACTGTCCGTTTATGTACAGTGTCCCTTTCCTTTGTGTACACTGTCCCTTTATGAACACTGTCCGTTTATGTACAGTGTCCCTTTCCTTTGTGTACACTGTCCCTTTATGAACACTGTCCCTTTCCCTTTATGTACACTATCCCTTTATGAACACTGTCCCTTCCCCTTTATGTACACTGTCCCTTTATGTACACTGTCCCTTTATGTACACTGTCCCTTAATGTACACTGTCCCTTTATGAACACTGTCCCTTTATGTACACTGTCCCTGTATGTACACTGCCCCTTTATGTACACTGTCCCTTAATGTACACTGTCCCTTTATGTACACTGTCCCTTTATGTACACTGTCCCTTTATGTACACTGTCCCTTTCCTTTATGTACACTGTCCCTATATGTACACTGTCCCTTTATGTACACTGTCCCTTTCCTTTATGTACACTGTCCCTTAATGTACACTGCCCCTTAATGTACACTGTCCCTTTCCTTTATGAACACTGTCCCTTTATGAACACTGTCCCTTTCCATTTATGTACACTGTCCCTGTACACTGTCCCTTTATGTACACTGTCCCTGTATGTACACTGTCCCTTTATGTACACTGTCCCTTTCCTTTATGTACACTGTCCCTTTATGTACACTGTCCCTTTCCTTTATGTACACTGTCCCTTTATGTACACTGTCCCTTTATGTACACTGTCCCTTTCCTTTATGTACACTGTCCCTTTATGTACACTGTCCCTTTATGTACACTGTCCCTGTATGTACACTGTCCCTTTATGTACACTGTCCCTTTCCTTTATGTACACTGTCCCTTTATGTACACTGTCCCTTTCCTTTATGTACACTGTCCCTTTCCTTTATGTACACTGTCCCTTTCCTTTATGTACACTGTCCCTTTCCTTTATGTACACTGTCCCTTTCCTTTATGTACACTGTCCCTTAATGTACACTGCCCCTTTATGTACACTGTCCCTTTATGTACACTGTCCCTGTACACTGTCCCTTTATGCGCACTGTCCTTTTCCTTTATGTACACTGTCCCTACACTGGTCAGGTCAGGTCTCTACCTGCCACAGGTACCATGTAACCCTGTGCTACCTGTCACATGCGGGCAGATGGAGCTCGACAGCCCGGGAAGGCAGTCCATCTAAGACAAGGAAAAGTCTGAAGTAAAACCCATGAAGTGCTAAGGAATGCAGGACAGTCTCGACATGCATTGACCCTGGGTCCATGGCCATGTCCCGACTTTCAGTAGCCGCGCCCCCGTGCCTCCGAGGAAGGTTTTTGAGCCAGAGGCTAGGACAAGGACAGTCTGATATAAAACCTACGACCTGAGGACCTCACTGTCACCGTCCCAGCTTGCTAGGCTATGGCAGATGAACCACGGGTGTAAAGGGTGGGGCCAGTACTGCGCACACTGCACTCCACCTAAAAATTCCATTGCGCAGGCTTGAAGGACACGTCCACGTCCGCGCCACCAACTATTCCAAGCCCTGTAGCGATGGGAAAGGGGCGAAAACGGCAGGTGGAAGATGTCACTGGAAGCCGCAGTTCCAATCCTGCATGCAGGCGGTTCAGGATATTGGTCGCCTGATTGTTGACCCGGAGGTGACAGCATCACTCGGCAGCACCCTGAACGACCAAGCAGCCTTTTCTAGGGACAGCACTGCTTGCTCCACACGGAGAGGGGCCTAGAAAAGGTGGTCCAAACAAATGCTCATCTCCATACCCCCCAGTTGGCTAGCCGCGGTCAACGGGCATCTCCAAACGCGGTCGAACAATAATAGAGAAGAAAAGGCCGGCACCTGCCTCACAATTAGGTGCAAAAGGACTACAGGTAGCATGCTGGAACATCCGAACCATGCGTGACTCTGCAGACAGCAACCACCCAGAAAGGCGTTCCGCTCTAGTCGCACACGAACTTCAGAGACTGAACATTGACATTGCTGCTGTCAGCGAAGTCCGCTTTGCAGGGAAAGGCAGCCTCCAGGAACACGGCGCTGGGTACACCCTCTACTGGTCAGGCAAGCCAGAGACCGAGAGACGCCTTTATGGCGTAGGCTTTATGGTCAGGAGCACCATTGCCTCCAAGCTTGAAAACCTGCCAACAGGACACTCAGACCGAATTATGTCCATGCGCCTCCCACTACGGAACAAACAGCATGCCACTCTGTTCAGCGTGTACGCTCCAACCCTCCAAGCGGACCCCACAGAAAAGGTCAAGTTTTACACTGATCTGCGCAACCTCGTTCAGAACACCCCTGCTGACGACAAGGTCATCATCCTTGGCGACTTCAATGCCAGAGTTGGCCAAGATTCAGAAGCCTGGAAAGGAGTCCTTGGCAAGCATGGCGTTGGTAATTGCAACGACAATGGGCGCCTTCTTCTCGAGTTCTGTGCAGATCAGCAGTTTACCATCACCAACACCATTTTCCAGCAGAAGGACAGCCTGAAGACAACGTGGATGCATCCTCGGTCCAAACATTGGCACCTCATTGATTACATCCTGATGCGCCAGAGAGACGTACGAGACGTCCTACACACCCGAGTGATGCCCAGCGCGGAGTGTCATACTGACCACCGCCTCGTCCGCAGCAAGCTCAGGCTCCACTTCAAGCCCAAACCAAAGAAAGGAGGAGCTCCAAGGAAGAAATTCCAGGTCGGCAACTTTCAGTCAGCTGAAGTGAAAGCTGAATTCCAGGCGAAGCTTCAGGACAAACTTGAAGACCCCAGTTGCCCCACAGACCCCTCTCCAGAAGCACTATGGGCACAGCTGAAATCAGCCATCCTGCAGTCCTCTGAAGAAGTCCTAGGGTTCTCGTCGAAAAAGAACAAGG
This sequence comes from Babylonia areolata, assembly GCF_041734735.1. NCBI lineage: Eukaryota > Metazoa > Mollusca > Gastropoda > Neogastropoda > Buccinidae > Babylonia > Babylonia areolata. The sequence continues at coordinate 32,955,824 of NC_134900.1, forward strand.
ACTGGTTTGACGAAAACAACCAGGAGATCCAAGAATTGCTGGCGAAGAAGAGATCAGCCCACCAGGCTCACCTTGCACAACCGTCTTGTCCGGTGAAGAAAGCAACCTTCCGGCTCATATGCAGCAACCTCCAGCGCAAGCTTCGTGAGATTCAAAATGGGTGGTGGACCAACCTGGCAGAGAGGGCTCAGCTTTGTGCAGACACTGGTGACTACCGGGGCTTATACGAAGCCTTGAAGGCGGTGTACGGTCCCTCATACCAGGTCCAGAGTCCTTTGCGCAGCGCAGACGGCCAGGCGCTCTTCACAGACAAGACGTCGATCCTGAACAGGTGGTCGGAACATTTCCAGGCCCTCTTCAGCGCCAACCGCACGGTTCAAGACTCGGCAATTCTCCGCATCCCACAACAGCCAGTGAAATTACAACTGGACGAGCTACCAACCCTAGAAGAGACTGTCAAGGCCATTGAACAGCTGAAATGTGGCAAGGCAGCAGGGGTTGACGGAATTCCGCCGGAGGCGTGGAAGAATGGAGGCCCAGCACTACACTCCAAACTCCACAACCTCTTTGTCTGCTGCTGGGAGCAAGGCAAACTACCACAGGACCTCCGTGACGCAGTCATCTTCACCCTGTATAAAAACAAGGGAGAAAAGTCGGACTGCTCCAAATACAGGGGGATAACTCTGCTCTCCATCGCAGGCAAGATCCTCGCCAGAGTCCTCCTAAATCGGCTGGTGCCTACTATCGCCGAAGAACATCTCCCAGAGAGTCAGTGTGGCTTTAGAGCCAACAGAGGCACCACTGACATGGTCTTCGTTCTCAGACAGCTACAAGAAAAATGTCGGGAACAGAACAAAGGACTATATGCGACATTCGTCGATCTCACGAAAGCTTTCGACACCGTGAGCAGAAAAGGTCTGTGGGAGATCATGAAACGTCTAGGATGCCCCCCAAAATTCCTCAGCATGGTCATCCAACTACATGAGGAACAGCGTGGACAGGTCAGACACAGCAACGACCTTTCGGAGCCCTTCCCAATTGGAAATGGAGTGAAACAAGGTTGTGTCCTCGCGCCGACCCTCTTCACGATCTTCTTCAGCATGATGCTCCAACAGGCCACTGAAGATCTTGGCGACGACGACGGTATCTTCATCAGATACCGCACTGATGGCAGCCTATTCAACCTGAGGCGGCTACAGGCCCACACCAAGACACTGGAGCAACTCATCAGAGAGCTTCTGTTTGCCGACGATGCTGCCCTTGTCGCCCATACAGAAGCGGCCCTGCAGCGTATAACGTCCTGCTTCGCAGAGGCTGCGCAGCTCTTCGGCCTAGAAGTCAGTCTGAAAAAGACGGAAGTTCTCCACCAGCCTGCCCCACAGGAAGAATTCCACGCTCCTCACATCAACATCGGTGAGACAGAGCTGAAGTCGGTCCACCAGTTCAGCTACCTAGGCTGCACCATCTCGTCTGACGCCAAGATCGACAAGGAGATCGACAACAGACTTGCAAAGGCAAACAGCGCATTCGGCAGGCTGTACAAGAGAGTGTGGAACAACAAACACCTGAAGAAAGACACAAAGATCAGCGTGTACAAAGCTGTTGTACTGCCCACCTTGTTGTATGGCTCCGAAACCTGGGTCACCTACCGGCACCACATACGACTGCTTGATCGCTTCCACCAGCGCTGCCTTCGCACCATCCTCGGCATCCACTGGAGTGACTACATCACAAATGTCGAGGTCCTGGAGCAGGCAAAGACTATCAGCATCGAGGCAGTGCTGCTAAAGACCCAGCTACGTTGGGCAGGGCACGTGTCCAGGATGGAGGACCACCGCCTGCCCAAGATCGCGCTGTATGGCGAACTGTCCACTGGCCACCGTGACAGAGGAGCACCCAAGAAGAGATACAAAGACTCCTTGAAGAAAGCTCTCGGTGCCTGTCACATTGACCATCGCCAGTGGTCCGCAGTAGCCGCTGATCGAGAGACCTGGCGACGCACCATCCACCAAGCTGTCTCCTCCTTCGAAAACAACCGCAGGGCCAGCCTTGAGGACAAACGCAGAAGGAGGAAGAACCACGACGCTGCAGCCGCGAACCCAGACCAGACTTTCCCTTGCAACCGCTGCGGCCGACTCTGCTTTTCCCGCATTGGCCTTGTCAGCCATGAGCGTGCCTGCATCAGACGTGGACAACGCCCTTCCTAGATCTTCGTCAGCGAAGCCAGGCCATGTGTATGTACTGTCCCTTTTTGTACACTGTCCCTGTATGTCCTTTTCCTTTATGTACACTGTCCCTTTATGTACACTGTCCTTTTCCTTTATGTACACTGTCCCTTTATGTACACTGTCCCTTTATGTACACTGTCCCTGCACACTGTCCCTTTATATACACTATCCCCTTACGTACTCTGTGGAACAGTCTTTGCAGAGACAGGTACCATTCTGCTTTTCTTTTTTTTCTTTTTTTAACACCCCATGGAATAATGCCCACGTTTTATCGCGCCATCAGAATGTTGAATCTCCAGACCGCCAACAAAGGATACTTGTTCGCAAGAAAGTGCAATGAAAGAGATTAAAACCGCCGTGGCCGTCCGCAGTGGAAACTATCAAACGACTGCTACAACAGAGAGGCCAGTGAAAGGTCTGTGGGCAAAGTTCCCGGAACGCTCCCTGCAGTGCATGAACTTTTATGTGTCTCTGAATGTTGTATGTCAAAATGAAATAGGCATGGAGCAAAACGAAAGGGAGGTCTCGGTACAATACATAGAGCCATGCCAAAAACGTGGGGGGGGGGGGGAAACTGTACATACACCGAGGTTTGACAGAAAGATACACAGAGAGAGAGAGAGAGAGAGAGACAGAGAGAGAGGAGAGGGGGGTAGAGAGAGACAGAGAGAGGCATACACAGCACAATGAGACAGAGAGAGAGAGAGAGAGAGAGAGGGGGAGGATATGGATACGGATAATCTATCATATATGAAAAAAGGCCATGGCCCCTTTTGAGAGAGAGAGAGAGAGAGAGAGAGAGATTCTTCTTGCTTGCCAAACTTCCTAAGTACTTCTCAGCTAAAACAAAACAAAACAACAACACACAAACTTTTCAGAATATAATTCAACAAAGAATATGACCACAAACTAACTCCTCCACGTTTTCTTCCGTACTTTTCCCATTGTCTGTTTCCACTGCTGCAGCCCACCCTCCTGCTTTGGCCTCGCCCCCCCCCAGGCCCCCTCCCAGGACCCAGCCCCTCCCTCCGCCACCCCCCAACCCCCAAACACAGTCTCCCTGGAGAACCACGCGTACTTTGCTGATGGCTGTGTGAGTGTGATGAAAGTCCTACCACGGTGTGGTGAGATCGACTGCCCCCCCCCCCCCAGCCCCCCAAACCCCCCATGTGGCGGGGGATGGTGTGTGTGTGTGTGTGGGGGGGGGGGAGAGGGGGGTGTCCTGGTCTCTTCCATCTCTCCTGTCTTCCTTGGCGGCCGTGTGGTCAGTGCAGCTGTCACAGTCGTTCAGCGGACTGTCTGGGGGTTGAGGCTCACTGCACTCGAGGGATGGCGATGATTTTAATGAGAGGGGGAAAAGTCTGCTGTAAGTCTCATCCGTTTGAGAGAGAGAGAGAGAGAGAGAGAGAGAGAGAGAGTATGGTAGAGGGGAAATGTCTGTTTTAATTCTCATCCGTCTGAGAGAAAGAGAATGTGAAGTAATTTTGGAGCTTTTTGTGTGTCAGAAAGGTTTATTGGTTAAGGTTTATTTTGTTTAATTTTTTTTATATCGTTTTAATGTAAACGGGATTCATGTTCATTCCTCTCTCTCTCCCTCTGTGCTTTGCAGTCCTACATCACTCCCTGTGATGGACCTCTCTCCATCTCTCCCTCTGTGCTTTGCAGTCCTACATCACTCCCTGTGATGGACCTCTCTCCATCTCTCCCTCTGTGCTTTGCAGTCCTACATCACTGACTCCCTGTGTTGGACGTCCCTCCATCTCTCCCTCTGTGCTTTGCAGTCCTACATCACTGACTCCCTGTGATGGACCTCTCTCCATCTCTCCCTCTGTGCTTTGCAGTCCTACATCACTCCCTGTGTTGGACCCCTCTCCATCTCTCCCTCTGTGCTTTGCAGTCCTACATCACTGACTGTCTGTGATGGACCTCTCTCCATCTCTCCCTCTGTGCTTTGCAGTCCTACATCACTGACTGCCTGTGATGGACCTCTCTCCATCTCTCCCTCTGTGCTTTGCAGTCCTACATCACTGACTGCCTGTGTCGGACCCCTCTCCATCTCTCCCTCTGTGCTTTGCAGTCCTACATCACTGAGTCCCTGTGATGGACCCCTCTCCATCTCTCCCTCTGTGCTTTGCAGTCCTACATCACTGACTCCCTGTGATGGACCTCTCTCCATCTCTCCCTCTGTGCTTTGCAGTCCTACATCACTGACTCCCTGTGTTGGACCCCTCTCCATCTCTCCCTCTGTGCTTTGCAGTCCTACATCACTGACTGCCTGTGTTGGACCCCCCTCCATCTCTCCCTCTGTGCTTTGCAGTCCTACATCACTGAGTCCCTGTGATGGAACCCTCTCCATATCTATATCTGTGTTGTGTGTTTATGTGTACATGTGCCAGAAAGTTTAGCACGTCTATGCTTGTAGGAACGACGATTAAAAGAGGTGTGCTTTATGGAAATAGTTATACGTGGCAGTATCTGCACCTATCTGCACCTGTGGGACTGTGAGCGTCGGTAGGCGAGAGAGTGGGGAAGGGACTGCACAACTCCTCCTCACTAAAATAAAGTCACCTGTGCTGGTCAGGCAACCAGGCTCACCTTGAAGACAAACCTCAAAGCCTGTGACATAGGCATCGCTTCCTGGGAAACTGATGCCCTTGACAGCTCTCGCTGGAGAATGCTGTGCTCTAGTGGCATAAAGATGTTTGAAAACAAGAGAACGCTGGCCATTAAGGAGAAGCGTGAGCGAAGGAAGCAGGGCTCAACTTCTGGAGACGTTTTCCCTTGCAACACCTGTGGGAAGTGCTGCGCATCCAGAATCGGCCTCTTCTCCCATATGAGGACACACACCGACAGATAAGCCTGCCTGCCTACTCATCCGTAGGACCGACGGGAGACTCCATTATACGCCAAAGTTAAAAAACAACAACAACAACAAAGCACTGAATGTACTTGGTAATGCAATCAACGATGTAAACTGGAAAAGAAAGATAGACAGAAGAAGAAGGAACGAAGCAAGAAAGACAGGATACATTATATCAAATAGGGTGATAGAAAAAAAAGAGAAAGGAAGGGAAAAAAAAACGAGGAGAGAGAGAGCGAGAGAGACAGACAGACAGACAGACAGACAGCCAAACAGGTACAGTCACAGAGAGAAAGTGACATGGCTACATTTCCACACCCGGCAGCCTCCTGATTCATGTCTCACCAAAACTTCTCAGAGCTTAACCAAGCTTCGCCATCACCAAACAACACAGGAGCTGACTCCCTGCCCCCCCCTTCCCCGTCTACTTTTCTCAGGGTCAGTCTACTTGCGCACAACTGGCTGGCTTCTGTGGTAACTTGTGGTTCGGTCCCTCCTCCCCCCCACCCACCCCCCAACTCCCTAAATATGTGGCCCCCTGGAGACCGTGCCGCAATTCGCTGATGGTTGTGTGGGTGTGATGAAAGTCCCCCCCACTGTCTGGTGGCACTGACTGTCCCCACTGGGAGGGGAGAAGTCTGGGAATGTAATGGTCCGCTCCGTCATTGGCGGCTATGTGGTCAATGCAGCCGTCACTGTCACTTAGCGGACTGTTTGGGTGTGGGTGTGTGTGTGGGTGTGTGTGTGGGGGTGTGTGGCGGTTACTTGTGTGTCAGGGATCAGTGAAAAGAAATCCCCCTGAAGTCTTCCCCATCCTTTCTAAATCCAGTCCTTTTGTGAGTCTGAACTAATTTGGGGTGTCGAAACTTTGTTTGCTTTTTGGTTTATTATCATTAAAAAAAAATTTTTTTCATCTATTTTCCTGTTCATTTATTTAGTCATTTATTTCTTGATTTATTTATTTAGTTATCTGTCTATTTTACATTTCATTGAAGTTTAGTTCAACTCGTTCCTTCCGTGGTTTCATTGGCCGTTTCTTTATAAAAGTGTCCTGACCACAGTGATTTCTAACAAAGGATGGCACACACACACACACACACACACACACGACCACACACGACCACACACACCACACACACACACACACACGACCACACACACACACACACACACACACACACACACACACACACACCACACACACACACACACACACACACACACACACACACACACACACACACACACACACACACACACACACACGTTGTTTTGTTGATTTTTTTTTTTAACTACACTTTTCCTCCATTGACAGCTTGCCAGTGATGAGGGTTCGAGGCCCCGTTTCAGCATGGTGTTGTGTAATTTGGAAGGGCCCTTTGCTCCGATTTTCCTATCCCCTATCCAGGTACGTGACTTCAGTAAGGGAAAGGTTAAAACGGCCTTGGAGACAGTGGGTATGACTTCACTGCCCCCAACAGCCATACCCGGTTACGGGACTTTTACTGAAATTTCAACTTTGGCGGAGGTGGGGGCTATCATTTGCACTGATGGCATGTTCCTGGTTTGGTACCCCCAAACTATTTTTGTACCCTGGTAACTTTTTTTGTTGTTGAATTCGTTGTGTCTGTGAGTGTGATGAAAGTCCTACCACGGTGTGGTGAGACCGACTGCCCCCCCATGTGGCGGGGGTGGTGTGTGTGTGTGTGGGGGGGGGGATGCGGGGGGGGGTGGGGGGGGGGGTGTCCTGGTCTCCTCCATCTCTCCTGTCTTCCTTGGTGGCCGTGTGGTCAGTGCAGCTGTCACTGTCGTTCAGCGGACTGTCTAGGGGTTGGAGTTGTGTGGAGGCGGGGGTGTAAACCAAGGTGTCTGCTTTAGGTTTACACTCTATTGTGTCGAAAGGAACGATTTGATATTTAAGATGGTTGGTTGGTCATTAATTTAATGTTTGTTTACTATAGTGATGTTAGACGAACCCCCTCCCCCCTCCCCCCTTCCCTCCCGAAAAATAAACCAACAAAAAACCCACACAAAAAAAAAACACAACAACAACAACAATAACAACAAAAACAAACAAACAAATAAACAAAAACAAAAAAGCAAAAACAAAACAAAACAAACAAAAAAAAAACAAAAAACCCCACACACAAGCAAAAACCGGTGTGTGCAGTGTATGTGTCTGTGTTTATGTGTATGGGAACATGTTCGATCCGTTTACAATTACATATTATGTGACAAGAAATCGAAACTTTGATATTCAAGTTTGAAAAGGTGTGTGTCCACTTGTAGTAGTGGCGTTGTGGTAGAACTTGATAAGGTGTTGGACTTGGGGGTAGGGGTGGGGGTGGGGTGTTTATGCCAGGTTGTCTGTCTGAGGTTTTCACTCTATCGTGTCAGAAGGGAACGGTGTGATGTTTAGATTTGGAAAAAAAAAGTGTGTGTATACTTGTAGTGGGGACAGAGCTGATTAGGAGTTGGACTTGTGATCCAGTGTCCACCAAGGGTCGAGGCCCCGTTTCGGCATGGTGCTGTGACGGGTGCAATAGCCGAGTGGTTAAAGCGTTGGACTTTCAATCTGAGGGTCCCGGGTTCGAATCACGGTGACGGCGCCTGGTGGGTAAAGGGTGGAGATTTTTACGATCTCCCAGGTCAACGTATGTGCAGACCTGCTAGTGCCTGAACCCCCTTCGTGTGTATATGCAAGCAGAAGATCAAATACGCACGTTAAAGATCCTGTAATCCATGTCAGCGTTCGGTGGGTTATGGAAACAAGAACATACCCAGCATGCACACCCCCGAAAGCGGAGTATGGCTGCCTATATGGCGGGGTAAAAACGGTCATACACGTAAAAGCCCACTCGTGTGCATACGAATGAACGTGGGAGTTGCAGCCCACAAACGCAGAAGAAGAAGAAGAGGCGTGGTGCTGTGTCCGTGGGACAGGCACTTGACTCCGACTTTCCTCAGTCTACTCAGGAGGCAAGACTGCGCTGGCTCTTAGTGCTGCAGCCTTGGGGGCTAGGTGGCCTTTGAGAGCCATCCCAACGCCGACTTGGCCGAGAGAGTGGGGATGTAACTTAAGCAAGACACTCTCCACGATAACCAGATTCTTGCCCAGATAGTCAGGACAGCCCTCTGCTGTTTTGATGATCATAGTCAGACACGACTGACTCTCAATACATACATATTCAGGTGTGAATGGATACCTGACTTCGTCTGCGGGAAGTTAAAAAGGCGGAAGCAGAGGATTTGGCCACGTATTCTTGTGCCGAGCCCTAGACACAGTGGGCGTGAATTCATTGCTCTGGTGGCCCTTCAAAACAATGGGACCTTTTGAACCTTACTACTTTCTTTTTAATGCTAGCTTCATTTTCCTCTCTGTTGTCTTGTCTTTAATTTTTGTGCGTATATTTCCCTACTTTGTGTAATACTTAATATTTTTATACAAGTTGTTGTCGATGGTGTAGATTATGAAGGCTTTCTTTTGGATTCATTTTCTCCTGGGAGACAAAAAGAACGACAATAACTCTCATCTTTGCTTCTGTATGTCTCACATGTCTCTTTCTCATCATACCAATGAATTATTTTTGTCAGTTGCTGTCTCTCATTTTGGTCTTTCTCTCTGTGTTTGTTTTTATCTGCTTTCCTTCTTCTCTTTCCCTCCCTCTGTCCATCATTCTTTCTCTCCTACCCCTCTGGTCCTTTCTCGTTGATTTTTTCATATCCCTTGAAGTGACATTAGCCACTGATATATTGATATTTGACATCGTTTATCAGTACCGAAATTGGTGATAAGAGCTCGGTAGATCAGGTTTTTTGCCGGAAGGTTATCGGGTTTTGACAGAGGCTATCAGGTTTGGACCGAAGCTATATATCTCCAGGACACCAAGAGCCAGAAAAGGGAAGGTTGGGGCAATGCCATAAAGATTCCTCCCTCAGCCTCGTTCTGATCAGTCCTGACTGCCCCCAGACCGGCGCGTGATCGGGTCACGTGATACACGTGGCGAAGTAAATCCTATCTGTCAGAAAGGGAGCCTATCCAGACAGAGCAGAGACAGCGGAAATGACGCTGTCAAGGACCTAAAAGTGTTGGGCTACCACTTTCTGCTTGGCTTGCCGCCTCTTAGCAACGGTTAAAGTGTTGTGGAGCGACAGGCAGAGGAGAGATAGAGGGGAAGGGGGTGGGGGGGGGAGACAGTGGGGGTAGAGAGAGAGGGAGGGGGGAGAGAGAGAGTGGGGATAGAGAGAGAGAGCGGAGGAGAGAGAAAGAGAGGTGAGTGGAGAGAGAGCGAGAGAGAGAGGGGGAGGGCGGTGGAGAGAGAGACTGGAGAGAGAGAAGGTAGCGGAGACAGAGAGGAGAGAGAGAGAGAGAGAGAGAGGGTGGAGAGAGAGAGAGAGAGACGGGGATGTGAGTGGAGAGAGAGCGAGAGTGAAGCGAAAGAATGTGCAGAGAGAGAGAGGAGGGAGAGAGAGAGAGAGAGAGAGAGTCAACCAGAGAGAGAACGAGAGATGGATTGAATGGGGAGTGTGTGTGTGTGTGTGTGTGTGTGTGTGTGTAAGAGAGACAGAGAGAGAGAGAGAGAGAGCGCGTTCCGAAGCAATATCAATAAAAGATTGGTACCGTGGCTGACTGTTGGATATGACAAAGTGGACCAGGCTGCCTACCCACGTCCTCCCAATATTCTTCTTCTTCAGAAGCTGACGGCACCTACTCTCAGCAGTAATTCGCTCGATAGTAAGAAGATTTAATATTTCCTCTCGTCTGTCTCCCATCTTCACACACAGAGGTGTGTATTGCGCGCGCACACGCGGAAGCGCGGTGTGACGGTGTGTGTGTGTGTGTGTGTGGGATGGTGTGTGTGTATGTGTGAGATGGTGTGTGGGATTGTGTGTGTGTGTGTGTGTGTGTGTGTGTGTGCGTGCGTGTGTGTGTGCACGCGCGCGTGCGGAAGATTTTAGAGAGTGTGTGTGCTTGTGTGTGTTAATGCTCTGTGTGAATTATGTGCGTGCATGCGAGTGTGCATGTGTACACGCACGCGACTCGCGTGTGCCGGTGTGCATGTATGTGTGTTTGATGGAAATAACAGGACGGTAAAAATGAACTCGTGTGAAATAAACAAGAAATAATCGTCCCAAAGTAGAAAACTTTACCGATGAAAATGACGAAACAGAAAAGTTCAAAACAAGCTAAAAAAAAAAAAAAAAATCAGTGGAACATATTAAATACCAGCTTTTCCTGGCCGTTTTATATCTCGAAGCGCAAAGCAATGTTAGCAACAGCACCCGCTAATGTGTTTCAACTTCCTTCCACATTACACAGCATACTGATCATCCGTCTCATCCGGAGGTAGCCAGCTGGGTAAGCACGCATTAAATGTTTTGCTGGATGCTGTGATGGTTTCAGACGTTTTATGATTAGTTGACGTCGTGTTGGCAACAACCCATAAACTAAACCTCGTTTTCAGGGCGCTGATGTTTTGAATAATGGCTGTGATTGTAGACAAAAAGGGGTTTAGAATGTTCTTTGCTTCCAAGGTAAAAAAACCTGTTTTCTGTGGAGGGGAAATGTGGCATAATGTGTGTGCGTGCGGCCATACTTATAGAAAAGAGAAGAGGAACAGGGAGAGAGAGAGAGAGAGAGAGAGAGAGAGGGTGAGGAGGGAGAGAGGAGGCAGAGGGAATTAGATTGTGTGTGTGTGTGTGTGTGTGTGTATGCGTGTGTGTGTGTTGTGTGTGTTTGTGTGTGTGTATGCGTGTGTGTGTGTGTGTGTGTTTGTGTGTGTGTGTGTACGGAAGAGAGATGGGGAGAGAGAGAGAGAGTGAGGGAGAGATTACTTTTAGAACAATGAGTTTTTCATCTTTACACTCTCACACTCGCACACACTCACACACACACACACACACACACACACACACACACACACAGAAAGGAAATATCTTTGTGTTTTGAAGAGAAGAGACTGAGTTGAAAGACTTGGAGCTTGGGAGAGATACAGAAAGGGAGAGGAGAAAGAGAGAGAGAGAGAGAGAGAGAGAGAGAGAGAGAGAAGGAGCGAATACGTTAGGACGAATAACTTTTAGACCTTTGCAGCTACCTGGATACAGAGAAGAGCCATAGATCACTGAATAGTACTATTCTTTTTTCTTAAAAACATTTTGGTAGTCCTCTAACACGGACTCTTATTGAGAAAAAAACAGGAATGTTTACCGAGTGTAGAAAAGGATAACTCGAAAGACTGTTTACATTATGCCCGGAATATAGAAGATCATCGAACTGAAGAAACAACATTTAGACAGACAGACATTCAAGACCCCAGCCCTAAACATCTTGACCAAACGGGCATGAGCCGATAGGTCGTTAACTCAACTCCAATTGCAGACAGACAGAGAGACAGACAGAGGGAGGGAGAGAGAGATTGGGAAAGACAAAAGGAGGGTGGGGGGATATCCACAGACAAAGGATGAGTGAGAGCGAGAGATGGAGAGAGATAGAGAATAGTGGCAAGAGAGAGAGAGAGATGGAGAGAGAGAGAGAATGGGGAGAGATGAGATTGATATATTCACAGACGAAAACAGACATAAAGATAGATTGAGAGACGAGAGAGATTCACACAGAGAGAGAGAGAGAGAGAGAGAGATTCACAGAGTGGGGGAGGGAGAGAGAGAGAGAGAGAGATTCAGAGTGGGAGAGAGAGAGACAGACAGAGAGAGATTCACAGAGTGAGAGAGAGAGAGATTTACAGACCGGGGGGGGGGGGCAGGGGGGGGGAGAGAAAGAGAGAGACAGACAGATTCACAGACAGACAGACACGGGGAAGAAACAAATGAAGGTGCCAGCCACTTCTTGAAGAATTGATTTCAGACCTCCACAGTTCTTCAGCACAGCAGGCAGCAGCTGTGGCCCAGGCCGCCTTCCCCCCACCCCACTCCCCCCTCTTCCCCCACCCGACTGTTCTCACGGTCTGATGGCCACACTATTCCATTTGGTCCTTCCTGCCCCAGCTGCCGGCAGAACTTTTCACAGGTCGATTGATGGAGCGAACAACAGTTTTGTTTCTCCCGTTAACCCCCTTCCCCGCCCCTCCTCCCACCTCCACCCCCCAGTCTTTCATTGATTGCGGGTCTTTTACTTCTTTTTCTTTCTTTTTTCTCTCTCTTTTTTTCTCCCTTTCTTTCTTTCTTCAGTTCTTCAACTTTCCACCTCCCTCTCCTTCCAGTTCGTTCGCTCAACTGGTGGACGGACTGCACTGCCGTTGCGACATGTCTGCCTGCTTGTCTGATCTTTTATGCGCCGTGAGGGGGGGACAGATCTCAGTGGGTGGCTTCGTTTTATCTCTGGGCCTGGGAGGGCAGGAATTTACGGGAGTTCCAACAAAAGAAAAGTTGTCCATGTAATAGGGGAAGAGGGGGGAGGGGGGCGATAAAACAAGGACACCGTGAGCTGTCCGGGGCTGAATGAACGTTGGGGGGGGGGGGGGGGGGGGATCAAAAGACTGCATGGGGACTGTTTTATGGCCAGGGTCCCCCCCCCTCCTTCCCCACGCACCCCCCACCCCCACCCCACCCCTCTTTCTTCTTTCGAGATTCTGTGTGTTTCTGTATTTAGGGAGATTTTGGTAATCCATCCATCCTTTCACTTGTGTATTTATGTTTCTGTATCAAAGACCTTTTATATTTGTTTTTGTTCGTTTATTTCTTTTGTTTGTTTTTCTTTCTTTGTTTCAATCTCACAACATGCGCAATAGCCGAGTGGTTAAAGCGTTGGACTTTCAATCTGAGGGTCCCGGGTTCGAATCTCGGTGGTGCCTGGTGGGTAAAGGGTGGAGATTTTTCGGCCGATCTCCCAGGTCAACATATGTGCAGACCTGCCAGTGCCTGAACCTCCTTCGTGTGTATGCGCACGCAGATCAAATACGCAACTTAAAGATCCTGTAATCCATGTCAGCGTTCAGTGGGTTATGGAAACAAGAACATAACCAGCATCCACACCCCCGAAAACGGAGTATGGCTGCCTACATGGCGGGGTAAATAAACAAAACGTAAAATGTTACACCTCCGTGTCTGAGTGTCTTGTACTTCCCCCGTCTCCTCTCCCCCTTCACCCTCCCTCACCCCCCACCCACCTACACCCCTCTCCCTCCACACACCCCCACCCCTCTCTCTCTCTCGTCTTCATCACCTCTTCACTCCTCCACCCCTCCCCCCCCACCCTGCCCCTCCCTTACCCCGTTAAGCATACTACTTGTTGGTCTGGTAACCTCGTCAGTCAGACGAGGGATGGATACACATTAACAACCCCCCACCACCACCACCCTTCGCTAATGAACGATAAGCACATTAACCCCTTCCCAAACAGAAGCGATGGGGCACGTTAACCCTATCCAAACAGCTGGGTCGCATTCTGTTTTTTAACGTTGGCATCCATACTCCGGCTGACAAGGAGGGGAAAGGAGGGGAACAATCTAACACTATACTGACACCACTAGTTCCGATCTAACACTACTGACACCACTAGTTCCGATCTAACACCATACCGACACCACTAGTTCCGATCTAACACCATACCGACACCACTAGTTCCAATCTAACACCATACTGACACCACTAGTTCCAATCTAACACTATACTGACGCCACCAGTTCCAATCTAACACCATACTGACACAACTAGTTCCAATCTAACACTATACTGACTCCACCAGTTCTGATCTAACACTATACTGACACCACCAGTTCCGATCTAACACTATACTGACACCACCAGTTCTGATCTAACACTATACTGACACCACTAGTTCTGATCTAACACTATATTGACAAAACTAGTTCTGATCTAACACTATACTGACACCACCAGTTCCGATCTAACACTATACTGACGCCACCAGTTCCGATCTAACACTATACTGACACTACTAGCTCCGATCTAACACTGTACTGACACAACTAGTTCCGATCTAACACTATACCGACACAACTAGTTCCGATCTAACACTATACTGACGCCACCAGTTCCAATCTAACACCATACTGACACCACTAGTTCCGATCTAACACCATACCGACACCACTAGTTCCGATCTAACACTATACTGACACCACCAGTTCCGATCTAACACTATACTGACACCACCAGTTCTGATCTAACACTATACTGACACCACCAGTTCCGATCTAACACTATACTGACACCACCAGTTCTGATCTAACACTATACAGACACCACCAGTTCCGATCTAATACTATACTGACACCACCGGTTCCGATCTAACACTATACTGACGCCACCGGCTCCGATCTAACACTACACTGACAACACTAGTTCCGATCTAACACTATACTGACACCACCAGTTCCGATCTAACACTATACTGACACTACTAGTTCTGATCTAACACTATACTGACACCACCAGTTCCAATCTAACACTATACTGACACCACTAGTTCTGATCTAACACTATACTGACACCATTAGTTCCAATATAACACTACACTACACTACACTACCATTTCCAATATAACACCACACTACACTACCAGTTCCAATTTAACACAACACTGACACCGCTTGTTCTAATTATAACATCACACTGACACCACCAGTTCCAATATAACACCACAATGACATCACCAGTTCCAATATAACACCACAATGACATCACCAGTTCCAATATAACGCCACGATGACATCACCAGTTCCAATATCACACCACAATGACATCACCAGTTCCAATATCACACCACAATGACATCACCAGTTCCAATATCACACCACAATGACATCACCAGTTCCAATATAACGCCACGATGACACTACCAGTTCCAATATAACACCACAATGACACTACCAGTTCCAATATCACACCACAATGACACTACCAGTTCCAATATAACACCACAATGACACTATCAGTTCCAACACCACAATGACACTACCAGTTCCAATATCACACCACAATGACACTACCAGTTCCAATATCACACCACAATGACATCACCAGTTCCAATATAACACCACAATGACACCACCAGTTCCAATATAACACCACAATGACATCACCAGTTCCAATATCACACCACAATGACACTACCAGTTCCAATATAACACCACAATAACACTACCAGTTCCAATATAACACCACAATGACATTACCAGTTCCAATATAACACCACAATGACATCACCAGTTCCAATATAACACCACAATGACATCACCAGTTCCAATATCACACCACAATGACACTACCAGTTCCAATATAACACCACAATGA
This sequence comes from Babylonia areolata, assembly GCF_041734735.1. Lineage (NCBI taxonomy): Eukaryota > Metazoa > Mollusca > Gastropoda > Neogastropoda > Buccinidae > Babylonia > Babylonia areolata. Next base: position 32,971,184 of record NC_134900.1, read on the forward strand.
CATCACCAGTTCCAATATCACACCACAATGACACCACCAGTTCCAATATAACACCACAATGACATCACCAGTTCCAATATCACACCACAATGACACTACCAGTTCCAATATAACACCACAATAACACTACCAGTTCCAATATAACACCACAATGACATTACCAGTTCCAATATAACACCACAATGACATCACCAGTTCCAATGTAACACAACAATGACATCACCAGTTCCAATATCACACCACAATGACACTACCAGTTCCAATATAACACAACAATGACATCACCAGTTCCAATATAACACCACAATGACATCACCAGTTCCAATATCACACCACAATGACACTACCAGTTCCAATATAACACCACAATGACATCACCAGTTCCAATATAACACCACAATGACATCACCAGTTCCAATATCACACCACAATGACACTACCAGTTCCAATATCACACCACAATGACACTACCAGTTCCCATATAACACCACAATGACATCACCAGTTCCAATATCACACCACAATGACACTACCAGTTCCCATATAACACCACAATGACATCACCAGTTCCAATATAACACCACAATGACATCACCAGTTCCAATATAACACCACAATGACACCACCAGTTCCCATATAACACCACAATGACACTACCAGTTCCCATATAACACCACAATGACATCACCAGTTCCAGTATAACACCACAATGACATCACCAGTTCCAATATAACACCACAATGACATCACCAGTTCCAATATAACACCACAATGACACCACCAGTTCCAATATAACACCACAATGACACTACCAGTTCCAATATCACACCACAATGACACTACCAGTTCCAATATAACACCACAATGACACTACCAGTTCCAATATCACACCACAATGACACTACCAGTTCCCATATAACACCACAATGACACTACCAGTTCCAATATAACACCACAATGACACCACCAGTTCCAATATCACACCACAATGACACTACCAGTTCCCATATAACACCACAATGACACCACCAGTTCCAATATAACACCACAATGACACTACCAGTTCCAATATAACACCACAATGACATCACCAGTTCCAATATAACACCACAATGACATCACCAGTTCCAATATAACACCACAATGACATCACCAGTTCCAGTATAACACCACAATGACACCACCAGTTCCAATATAACACCACAATGACATCACCAGTTCCAATATAACACCACAATGACATCACCAGTTCCAATATAACACCACAATGACACCACCAGTTCCAATATAACACCACAATGACATCACCAGTTCCCATATAACACCACAATGACATCATCAGTTCCAATATCACAACACAATGACATCACCAGTTCCAATGTAACACAACAATGACATCACCAGTTCCAATATCACACCACAATGACACTACCAGTTCCAATATAACACAACAATGACATCACCAGTTCCAATATAACACCACAATGACATCACCAGTTCCAATATAACACCACAATGACATCACCAGTTCCAATATAACACCACAATGACATCACCAGTTCCAATATAACACCACAATGACATCACCAGTTCCAGTATAACACCACCACGAACTGAACCATGAATGGAAGGGTATCAACATAACACTACAAACAGCATGGCGGCAGAATGGTTTAGACACTTACCCGCCAGTACGGAGTCTGTGAGGGTCTGGGTTCGAATCCCGCTCTCGCCTTTTCTCCCCAGTTTGACTGGAACAATCAAACTTAACGCATAGTTATTCGGATGAGACGATATATATATATATATATATATATATATATATATATATATATATATATATATATATATATATATACACACACACACACGAGGGTCATTCAATAAATAAGGTGAATTTTTCGGTATAAGGACTTCTAATACAGATAGAAGCTTACTTTTTTTTTTGTTACTTCTTTTTCACATGGATTTAATTTGTTTTGTAGATTAAAAAAAAACTGTGAGAGTTTTGGCGATTAACAAAGATGGCCGACCAAGAAGCATGCTCCAGGATTGAACAGCGGTCAGTTATCAAGTTTTTGGTTGCTGAAGGGTGCAAACCAGTTGAAATTCATAGGAGAATGTCAACTATGTATGGTGCCACATGTTTCAGCCGAAAAAATGTCTACAAGTGGGCTAAATTGTTTAAAGAAGGACGGAGCAGTGTTGAGGATGAAGACAGGCCTGGAAGGCCTACAGAAGTGAGGTCTCCTGAGGTGATCGAATCAGTCAGTGACCTCATTCAGTCTGACAGAAGGGTGACAGTGGATGACATTGCAAGGACTTTGAGCTTATCTGTTGGGACAGCACACAAAATTGTCCATGATGATCTTGGCTACTCGAAGGTCAGCTGCCGGTGGGTGCCAAAGATGCTTACTCCAGAGCACAAACAGAGGAGGGTCGAGTTGTCCCAGCAGTGTCTCTGCTGCTATGAGAAGGATGGTGATGAGTTTCTGAAGAAGGTGGTCACATGTGACGAGACATGGGTTTGGCACTATGAGCCTGAGTCCAAACGGCAGTCCATGGAGTGGAAGCACGTAGGCTCTCCAGTGAAGAAGAAGTTCAAGTCCCAGCGGTCCACGAGGAAGGTGAGGCTCACCGTTTTTTGGGATATGCAAGGCCCAATCACCATTTCATTCTTTGAGAAAGGAAGCACTGTGAACAGTGCCAACTACTGTGAACTGCTGAGGCAGGTCAAGAAAGACATAAAGAACAAACGCAGGGGTCATCAGTCAGAAGGAGTCATCTTGCATCATGACAACGCAAGGCCTCACACAGCAGCCCGAACGGTGCAGACCATCAACGAGCTGGGCTGGGAACTGCTCCCTCATCCCCCTTACAGCCCAGACCTTGCCCCTTCAGACTTTAACCTGTTTGGTCCCTTGAAAGCGTTCACGAGAGGTACGAAGTTTGAAAGTGACGATGAAGTCAAAAGTGTTGTGAGCGATTGGCTGAGACATCAGTCCAAAGATTTTTACGCTGAGGGAATACGGAAGCTTGTGCACAGATGGGAAAAGTGTGTGACAGTGCTGGGAGACTGCGTTGAAAAAAAAAGAGAAAAAAAGTAAGCTTCTATCTGTATTAGAAGTCCTTATACCGAAAAATTCACCTTATTTATTGAATGACCCTCGTATATATATATATATATATATATATATATATATATATATATATATATATATATATATATATATATATATAAGCATGCACTGAAGGCCTGGCTAGGCGCGTTGGGTCAAGCTGCTGGTCAGGCATCTGCCTATTGTATACGGAGAACAGAAAAAAGAAACAAAGAAACAAATGAAAAAACAAAGACACATAAAAACAAGAGAGGCAAGGCCTTCAAGACTCACTTGTGATACACTTAAAGAAAAAAAAAATCCTAGCTTTTTATGTATTGAGTATAATTCCAAAAGTAATGTTTAAGATGAGAAAGATCAGTTTAAAGCAAATTAAGTCCCCTAGCATTAATTGCAGAGTAATTTCCCTTTTTTACTATCTGCATCAAAACGTTTGCAAAATAAATAAAACTTCCATGCTTAGCAAAAGAAGTTCCTGTTTGAACAAAAAATGATAATAATGACTGCTCTTGTTGTTGTGTCAGAATATCGGATCAAAGTGCCAAGTTTAGAGAATACAAAAAAAAC
>NC_134900.1:32979869-32992369 GCF_041734735.1 Babylonia areolata
CCTTGGGCCGACAGCAAAGTGAGGGCTGTATGATCAATGGCTTCTCCTTTGCAATGGGGATTCATTTACGGCTTAAATCTTTTGTAAAGGACTATGACTCAAACCAGGAGGCAGGATTATGCTGGCTCTTAGTGCTGCAACCATGGGGGCTAGATGGCCTTTGGGAAACCACCCAAAAGCCGGCTGTCCTAAAACCCTACTGGCAGAGAGAGCGGGGATGTAACTTTGGCAAGACACTCTCCGCTGGAATAAAAAAAAAAAAAGCCCAGATAGTTGGGGCATGCTGTTCTGATAGTCGTAGTCAGACCCAGGGCACAAAGACGTTCGAGACCACCAGAGCAGCCGCTATCCAGGAAAAGATAGTGGAGTGATGGCCTAGAGGTAACGCGTCCGCGTAGGAAGCGAGAGAATCTGAGCGCGCTGGTTCGAATCACAGCTCAGCCGCCGATATTTTCTCCCCCTCCACTAGACCTTGAGTGGTGGTCTGGACGCTAGTCATTCGGATGAGACGATAAACCAGAGGTCCCGTGTGCAGCATGCACTTAGCGCACGTAAAAGAACCCACAGCAACAAAAGGGTTCTTCCTTGAAAAATTCTGTAGAAAAAATCCACTTCGATAGGAAAAACAAATAAAACTGCACGCAGGAAAAAATACAAAAAAAGGGGTGGCTCTGTAGTGTAGCGACGCGCTCTCCCTGGGGAGAGCAACCCGAATTTGTGTTGTGATAAAAAGAAATATAAAATGCAAAAAAAAAAATATATATATATATATAATAATAATAATAATTAAACCAAAAAAACCAACCCAAGATTGTACTGGGTCTTAGTGCTGCAACCATGGGGGCTAGATGGCCTTTGGGAAACCACCCAAAAGCCGGCTGTCCTAAAACCCTACTGGCAGAGAGAGCGGGGATGTACCTTTGGCAAGACACTCTCCGCTGGAATAAAAAATTTAGCCCAGATAGTCGGGGCATGCTGTTCTGATAGTCATAGTCAGACCCAGGGCACAAAGACGTTCGAGACCAACACAGCAGCCGCCATCCAGGAAAAGAGGAATCGGAGAAAACAGAACCCATCCTTGCAGGGCTCCATTCCATGCGTCGTCTGTGGACGACCTGTCTCACACCGGATAAAGTACAAGATCAGCACTCCATGTTATAGATGTATTCACAAAACTGCCTCTTCCTATCTCTGCGGCTGCCTTCACCTCTACACTCCATCTCGCTCACTACGATCGGCTTCGGATCCACTCTGTTTACACATATCCAGATTCAAGACTGTTGGCCGCCGTTCTTTCTCTGTCTCTGGACCTTGCCATTGGAATGAACTTCCTCTTTCTCTTCGTCAAGTCTCCACACTTAGCTCCTTCAAGTTTGGCCTTAAAACCCATCTCTTCCCAAAATAGCCTCCCTTGCCTGCCTCTTCCTTGTCTTTAGTTTCTACAGTTTTAGAGTTATGCATGCGTGTGAATGACTGGTGCGAAAGCGCTTTGATTTGTCTCTGCACAAGATTCAGCGCTATATAAAACCATTATTATTTTTATTATTATTATTATTATTATTATTATGACCTTGTGCCTCAGGAAGTGGTCTTCATTCCCACATGAGGCCCTACATCAGCAGATGACCTGCCTGCCTACCCATCAGTCTGGCACAGGACGGGGGAATCGAGAGTCGGACACGGCCGACTGTCACACACAAGGAGAGGCTGGAACTTGTCTCTTCACACATTTTGTTCACAGCATGCACTGAAAAGGAGCGTTGGTGTTCCTTCTTCAAACATTGGCCCACAGTGTGTGTGTGTGTGTGTGTGTGTGTGTGTGTGCGTGCGTGCGTGCGCGCGCGTATGTATGCGTATTATGTGTGTATATTTTAATCTTGGTGTATATTATCAGTGATGTTACATTGTATTCTCCATTTGATTTGTTTATGCCCAAGATTTAGCGCTATACAAATACCATTATTATTATTATTATTATTATGCCTCAGTAGGGGTCAAAGGATTACATATTCTTGATTCTTGTATGTGCGTGCGTGCGTGCGTGCGTGTGTGTGTGTGTGTGTGTTTGCGCACGCGCGAGTACTAACGAGCATATTCATTGACAAGGGCATGATGGAGAGAGAATGATTTGGATGGGAGTGGGGGGCGGAGGGGGGGGGGGGGAGTGAAGGGTGTGTGTGAGACGGAGAGGGCGAAGGGAGAGAACCAGCTGCTCATTAACAAGGGAGATCATTACTGCCTGGTCCCTTCAGCCTGCGCTGAGTGGCCGAGGAACAAACAGCCGTGTTTTAACAGTTATCAAGCGCTTCACGTTTTCCGCACAGAAGACCGGTGGATGTTTCGTGAACAAGGGGATTACAAGTAATATAACAACATGAACATGCAAAGCTCTTTCTCCATGACCAAGCACACAGAAGCACGCATCACACACACACACATACTGACGCGCGCATACGCATACGCGCACGCACACACACACACACACGAGAGAGAGGGAGGGAGAGAGAGAGAGAGCGTGCGCACACATACACACACACACACTCACACACAACACACACACACACACACACTCACACACAACACACACACACACGCATACACATTCACTCACTATATTTAAATTAAGACAGATGCAGTTTTGTACCCGGGATAAAACTGAACGTCCTTGTTATCAAATCCAGGAAAAAAACAAAAAACAAACAAAACAACAACGTTGAACGCTTTGATATGTAGTAGCAAACTCATAATAATGATAATAATGATGATGATAATGATGATAATGATATTATCATTATTATTATTTTATTATTATTATTACTATTATTAATATTATTATTATTATTCCTCTTTTGTCTCTACTGTATCTTACCATACCGAATTCCATACAAAAAGAACTTAGGCTTGCGGGTTTTTTTTTGGTTTCGTTTCTGCATGCCCGTCTGTCTGTCTGTCTGCCTGGCTGCCTGTCTGTATGTCTTTCTGTAATCTCGATCTCTCACTCACTCTCACTCCCAGCTCTTTCTCTTCCTTCCCCCTCTTTGTCTTACTCCCCACACCTCCCCTCCCCCTCCTCCTCCTCCTCTTCCTCCTCCTCCACTCACTCACTGTTTCTCTCTGTTTTGTTGTCCTGCCCGACGGGCGCAATAGCCGAGTGGTTAAAGCGTTGGACTGTCAATCTGAGGGTCCCGGGTTCGAATCACGGTAACAGCGCCTGGTGGGTAAAGGGTGGAGATTTTTACGATCTCCCAGGTCAACATATGTGCAGACCTGCTAGTGCCTGAACCCCCTTCGGTGTGTATATGCAAGCAGAAGATCAAATACGCACGTTAAAGATCCTGTAATCCTTGTCAGCGTTCGGTGGGTTATGGAAACAAGAACATACCCAGCATGCACGCCCCCGAAAGCGGAGTATGGCTGCCTACATGGCGGGGTAAAAACGGTCATACACGTAAAAGCCCACTCGTGTACATACGAGTGAACGTGGGAGTTGCAGCCCACGAACGCAGAAGAAGAAGGAGAAGAAGTTGTCCTGCCCTATCAGACCTTAGACTACAGTTGATTGAACCCATATATTATAACAGCCCTTGTAGTTTTAGATTGAACTTGTTGTTGTCATCCAGAAAGGAAACTACCCTTGGTGGGCTTGCAGTCTATATCTACAAATCTTTGAAAAGGTTGAAGGCTATACTATCGTAGTTGTTTGTTTTGTGGCTGTTGTAGTTTGTTTTTGTTTATTTTGTAAGCGTATTTTATGACATGTGTGTGGTATATTGCTGTTGTAGTAGTTCAACTTTGATTGTGAGCAATTTATGGTATATAAAGTATGTTGCTGTTGTATTCAGTATGACTTATGATTCCTATATTTCAATGTACATACGTCACACCCCTTCAGTTAACTCACTCAGTACGGCCAGTCCTCTCTTCTCCTCTACACAGATCCCTCGGATGTCCAGTGGGTGTCTGAATGACCCAACCTTTAGCTTCCGTCGTCAGAATTGTGGTATTCTTTGTCAACATTCACTTCTTCAGTATAAGAGCCTTCCGCTTGCAATATTTTGATGGTGGTAATTGGGGTGTGTTGAGTGATGGCCTAGAGGTAACGCGTCCGTTTAGGAAGCGAGAGAATCTGAGCCCACTGGTTCGAATCACGGCTCAGCCGCCGATATTTTCTCCCCCTCCACTAGACCTTGAGTGGTGGTCTGGACGCTAGTCATTCGGATGAGACGATAAACCGAGGTCCTGTGTGCAGCATGCACTTAGCGCACGTAAAAGAACCCACGGCAACAAAAAGGGTTGTTCCTGGCAAAATTCTGTAGAAAAATCCACTGCGATAGGAAAAACAAATGAAACTGCACGCAGGAAAAAATACAAAAAAGGGTGGCGCTGTAGTGTAGCGACGCGCTCTCCCTGGGGAGAGCAGCCCGAATTTCACACAGAGAAATCTGTTGTGATAAAAAGAAATACAAATACAAATATATATATATATATAAAGCACATCTCCACAGAGTGTTGGTTCACAAGTAAAGTGTATACACAAGAAGAAGAAGAGGGGAGGCTTTTCTTCTCTCCCCGCTGTGTGTGTGTGTGTGTGTGTGTGTGTGTGTGTGCGCCATGGGGGATCAGACAAGAAGGCAAACTCAGTTGTTTAGCAACACGCCATCATTAGTGGACTGTGCTGAAGCCGCCAGGGGGGAGAGAGAGAGCGAGACACACACAAAGAGAGACAGAGAGAGAGACAGAGAGACACACAAAGAGACACAGAGAGAGAGAGAGAGAGACAGAGAGACACACAAAGAGAGAGAGAGAGACAGAGAGAGACACACAAAGAGACAGAGAGAGAGAGAGAGAGAGAGAGAGAGAGACAGAGAGAGAGAGAGAGACACACAAAAAGAGACAGAGACAGAGAGAGACACACAGAGAGAGAGAGACAGAGAGAGACACACAAAGAGACACAGAGAGAGAGAGAGAGACAGAGAGAGACACACAGAGACAGAGAGAGACACACACAGAGACAGAGAGAGAGAGAGAGAGAAAGAGAGAGACAGAGAGAGAGAGAGAGAGACAGAGAGAGACACACAGAGACAGAGAGAGAGAGACAGAGAGACAGAGAGAGACACACAAAGAGAGACAGAGAGAGAAAGAGACACACAAAGAGACACAGAGAGAGACAGAGAGACAGAGAGAGACACACAGAGACAGAGAGAGACACACACAGAGACAGAGAGAGAGACACACACAGAGACAGAGAGAGAGACACACACAGAGACAGAGAGAGAGACACACACAGAGACAGAGAGAGAGACACACACAGAGACAGAGAGAGAGACACACACAGAGACAGAGAGAGAGACACACACAGAGACACAGAGAGAGACACACACAGAGACACAGAGAGAGACACACACAGAGACACAGAGAGAGACAGAGAGAAAGAGAGAGACACACAAAGAGAGACAGAGAGAGACAGAGACAGAGAGAGAGACACACACAGAGACACAGAGAGACACACACAAAGAGGGACAGAGAGAGAGATGGGGAGGGGGGGATCAGTGAGCTGTTTAACCCACAAAGGACAACATCCCCCACCCTCCAGAGGAAACCTGAAATGTTGTCCTCCACACACACACTGTGTCAGACGGTTCAACAGTTGTTTTTTTTATAATTTTTTTTTATGAACACGATGAATGCCTGGTCTTTTTGTCCTATTGTTTTGTGTGTGTGTGTGTGTGTGTGTGTGTGTGTGTGTGTGTGTGTGTTGATAAGCCGTGTAAACAAACGACAATGTAGTGTAGGATGTTATAGGACAGTGTAGACAAACTTTAAAAGAAATTTTACGCTCACACACGTTTCCTTTCGCACACACACACACACACACACACACACACACACACACATATATATATATATATATATATATATATATGTATATATTATACATATATATATAGAGAGAGAGAGAGACAGAGAACTCAGAACTGTTTTAATGTATGGCCACCGACACATATACATATGAATACACGTGTTGTACACGCACACACATATGAAAAGCAAACCTTGAGTTGGATGAACAACAAAATGTTAGAAAGAATAAACTGATAATATAAGAAAACTAAATGAGTAAGGGTAATTTAGAAACACGTCTTTCCGCTGAGACCGAGCGCTTTCTGCTCTCTGTTTTAACTCTCTCCATACGAACGGCGAAAGAGACGACGTTGACAGCGTTTCATCCCAATTACCATCATCAAAATATCGCAAGCGGGACGCTCTTATACTGAAGAAGTGAATGTTGACAAAGAATACCACAGTTCTGACGACGGAAGCTAAAGGTTGGGTCATTCAGACACCCATTGGACATCCGAGGGGTCTGTGTTGAGGAGAAGAGAGGACTGGCCGTACTGAGTGAGTTAACGCATAAAAAAGCAAACTTTGCTACATCTCTTGACACAATGCTGTTGACACTTTGACGTAAGTGGGGTAATATGGGAATCCTTAAATTTTGTATATGCTTGGATAAGTATTTCTTTCCCATAATATTATATTGTGGACAAATTGCCAGTATATGAATTTCGTCTTCGTACCCTCCACAAAAGTTAGTTTTTCAGGCTATCCTTATAACGCTCATTAACTTTAAGTTTGTTTACTCCAAATCTGAATTTAATGAAAGACGATCTGAATTTGGAAATGGTAAGATCAAATAGATATTTTTTTTCTGGCTGCAACAATGATTTAAAGGAACGGTATGTTTAATATATATAGTTTGCTTCACTAGTCTTGTTTATAACAGTCCACCATACGTTGTTTAAATGTTCTGAGGAAAGCTTTCTCGTTTCCTACACCTCCATTAAACCTTCTTCTTCTTCTTCTGCGTTCACTCGTATGCACACGAGTGGGCTTTTACGTGTATGACCGTTTTTACCCCGCCATGTATGCAGCTATACTCCGTTTTCGGGGGTGTGCATGAAGGGTATGTTCTTGTTTCCATAACCCACCGAACACTGACATGGATTACAGGATCTTAACGTGCGTATTTGATCTTCTGCTTGCATATACACACGAAGGGGGTTCAGGCACTAGCAGGTCTGCACATATGTTGACCTGGGAGATCGTAAAAATCTCCACCCTTTACCCACCAGGCGCCGTCACCGTGATTCGAACCCGGGACCCTCAGATTGACAGTCCAACGCTTTAACCACTCGGCTATTGCGCCCGTCCTCCATTAAACCAAACTTCAGAAAATCCATAAACATCTAAACAGCGCGCCAATATCTTAAATAATCATTTTGGCAGCTGGTCATCTTGTTCACACTCATAGTATACACTTTGTTTTGGAGTTCTCGTTATGGGTATCTGTTGCAGTTTAAACCAGTATCGTAGTGCGCTGAGAGAGAGAGGGAGAGAGAGATAGACACAGAGAGAGACAGAGACAGAGAGAGACAGAGACAGAGAGAGACAGAGACAGAGAGAGAGAGTGCAGAAGGAGATCACTCTGTCAGACACCACGGTCAGTGACGTCATTACAGAAAGCATTTTTCAGGGTTAACTCACTCAGTACGGCCAGTCCTCTCTTCTCCTCTACACAGACCCATCGGATGTCCAGTGGGTGTCTCAATGACCCAACCTTTAGCTTCCGTCGTCAGAATTGTGGTATTCTTTGTCAACATTTACCTCTTCAGTATAAGAGCCTTCCGCTTGCAATATTTTGATGATGGTAATTGGGGTGAAACGCTGTTAACGTCGTCTGTTTCGCCGTTCGTATGGAGAGAGTTAAACATTGCTGCACACAGCAGGGAAGTGTTTCATTTGTCGCACACGGGGCGTCATGACACGCTCAATGAAAACGTTGGACCGGTGACTGACCATTATACAGTCTGAAGCAGCCAAAGAAACACGAGCAGTAGAGCAGATGAAGTCACTTCTAATTATTCGGTGGTGGATCTATTCGCTAGCATCGTCGTTTTCATTACTGTTATCGTTATTATTATCAGCATCATGACTATCAATAACTTATTGTTGTTGTTGTTGGTAGTAGTAGTATTAGTAGGGGTAGTCGTGGTGGTGGCGGTGGTGGCGGTGTGTATTACATGCATGTATTCAAGTTGTCAAGAGAAGGGAGATAATGCAGCATATGAATCTCGCCTTTGAATGTGTATATTCTTCCTTAAGACGTATATTGGGGTATACCTGTGTATGGGTTAATGTATGACATAAGAAATAAAATAGAAAAAAAAAGAAGTAAATATCCACACACACACACACACACACACACACACACACACACACCCGCCCCAGTCCTCCCCCTCCCCCCCCCCTCCGCACTCGCACCCCCACCCCCCACATCCCCCTCCCCCCCCAAAAAAAAAATAAAAAAAATCTATGAATACATAAATCTGCATACTTTTGTCAAGACAGAGACCGAAATCCGGTAAGATTTCAAATTCCACCGGTGTGAATCGAAACTGTGATATGTACCCAGCAGAGATCGAATACGCGATCTATATTGCGTTGGGAAGAATCTAAATCCTACAAGCCGAGATAGCAGGTTCGATTTGGTTTTCCAGGAGTGGTCTCAGCCCACTCCTCATGCAAATATTGATTTGGATGTCAGCCTTGACTCTGAACATTTCCTACTTGTGTGCCATACCTTTCTTTGAAGGCGTTATGGTTATGGACTGCTTGTTTTAACACTGAGGTACATATCACACAGGTGTGTTTATTGTTAAGAGCATTGCGATGAAATGGGGAAAAGCATGTATGTATATGTCACATGTTTGCTGTCTGTGGTCAAATCAACGGTAAGGAAAATGACTGGCCAGTGAAATGGGAAAACAAAAACAAAACAAACAAAAGTGATGGTTGTGGGTGTGTTGCCTTCAGTACTGGACATTTTGACGAGGCCCCACAAAGTGAAGATATTTACACCAGACATTCTTTCTCTTTGCTTTTTGTTTAGTGCATGTATTAGTGTGTGTGTGCGGAGTAGATGTTGAAACCCATTTCGACTCTATTTTGAAGGTTATTGTACTCAGTTTTCATGCGGATTCAGTCAATAAACTGTACTCAGTTTTCATGCGGATTCAGTCAATAAACTAACGCGCCGCCTTCTTTCTCTAACGTACGTTTTTGGTCCTGCGAACCGTGAAGATGCAAAAAGAAACATGGCGGCTTGAGACGACAAGTCGTCTTCTTCTTCCATTAACACTCTCAGTACGGCCAGTCCTCTCTTCTTCTCTACACAGACCCCTCGGATGGCCAGTGGGTGTCTCAATGACCGAACCTTTAGCTTCCGTCGTCAGAATTGTGGTATTCTTTGTCAACATTTACCTCTTCAGTATAAGAGCCTTCCGCTTGCAATATTTTGATGATGGTAATTGGGGTGAAACGCTGTTAACGTCGTCTGTTTCGCCGTTCGTATGGAGAGAGTTAAACATTGCTGCACACAGCAGGGAAGTGTTTCATTTGTCGCACACGGGGCGTCATGACACGCTCAATGAAAACGTTGGACCGGTGACTGACCATTATACAGTCTGAAGCAGCCAAAGAAACACGAGCAGTAGAACAGATGAAGTCACTTCTAATTATTCGGTGGTGGATCTATTCGCTATTATCGTCGTTTTCATTACTGTTATCGTTATTATTATCAGCATCATGACCATCAATAACTTATTGTTGTTGTTGTTAGTAGTAGTAGTATTAGTAGGGGTAGTCGTGGTGGTGGTGGTGGTGGCGGTGTGTATTACATGCATGTATTCAAGTTGTCAAGAGAAGGGAGATAATGCAGCATATGAATCTCGCCCTTGAATGTGTATATTCTTCCTTAAGACGTATATTGGGGTATACCTGTATATGGGTTAATGTATGACATAAGAAATAAAATAGAAAAAAAACGTAAATATCCACACACACACACACACACACACACACACACACACACACACCCCGCCCCAGTCCTCCCCCTCCCCCCCCTTCGCACTCGCCCCCCCCCACCCCCCCACATCCCCCTCCCCCCCCCCCCCCCCACCCCCCCCCAAAAAAAAAAAAAAAAAATCTATGAATACATAAATCTGCATACTTTTGTCAAGACAGAGACCGAAATCCTGTAAGCTTTCAAATTCCACCGGTGTGAATCGAAACTGTGATATGTACCCAGCAGAGATCGAATACGCGATCTATATTGCGTTGGGAAGAATCTAAATCCTACAAGCCGAGATAGCAGGTTCGATTTGGTTTTCCAGGAGTGGTCTCAGCCCACTCCTCATGCAAATATTGATTTGGATGTCAGCCTTGACTCTGAACATTTCCTACTTGTGTGCCATACCTTTCTTTGAAGGCGTTATGGTTATGGACTGCTTGTTTTAACACTGAGGTACATATCACACAGGTGTGTTTATTGTTAAGAGCATTGCGATGAAATGGGGAAAAGCATGTATGTATATGTCACATGTTTGCTGTCTGTGGTCAAATCAACGGTAAGGAAAATGACTGGCCAGTGAAATGGGAAAACAAAAACAAAACAAACAAAAGTGATGGTTGTGGGTGTGTTGCCTTCAGTACTGGACATTTTGACGAGGCCCCACAAAGTGAAGATATTTACACCAGACATTCTTTCTCTTTGCTTTTTGTTTAGTGCATGTATTAGTGTGTGTGTGCGGAGTAGATGTTGAAACCCATTTCGACTCTATTTTGAAGGTTATTGTACTCAGTTTTCATGCGGATTCAGTCAATAAACTAACGCGCCGCCTTCTTTCTCTAACGTACGTTTTTGGTCCTGCGAACCGTGAAGATGCAAAAAGAAACATGGCGGCTTGAGACGACAAGTCGTCTTCTTCTTCCATTAACACTCTCAGTACGGCCAGTCCTCTCTTCTTCTCTACACAGACCCCTCGGATGGCCAGTGGGTGTCTGAATGACCCAACCTTTAGCTTCCGTCGTCAGAATTGTGGTATTCTTTGTCAACATTCACCTCTTCAGTATAAGAGCCTTCCGCTTACAATATTTTGATGGTGGTAACTGGGGTAAAACGCTGTTAACGTCGTCTCTTTCGCTGTTCGTATGGAGAGAGTTAATGCTCAGCGGTCATAACTTTGACCATTACTAGCATTTTATGCCGCGTGCTGGGTATTTTCGTGTCTCCGTAACCCACCGAACGCTGACATGGGTTACAGGATCTTTAACGTGCGTATTTGATCTTCTGCGTCCGTATACACACGAAGGGAGTTCAGGCACTAGCAGGTCTGTACATATCTTGACCTGGGAGATCGTAAAAATCTCCACCCATTACCCACCAGGCGCCGTTACCGTGACTCGAACCCGGGACCCTCAGATTGAAAGTCCAACGCCTGAACCACCTGGCTATTGCGCCCGTCGGTTCGAATTCATGTCATGGGTCATTCCGCGTCGTACTGTGCGACTATCTTGATTGGAAGGGTCGACTACACGTAACCCTGTCGTGTCTCATGTGCCTCCATCGCAGAATACTTTACCTCAAGTAGCTGCAGTAACACAGGACTAAAACAATAGGACATTGATTACCTGTATTACCTGTGGTGTTGTAATGAGTTGCGTTGCAATGCACTGCGCTGCATTATATTGTATTGTAATGTACTGTATTGTATTATTTTTTTGTCACAGCAGATTTCTCTGTGTGAAATTCGGGTTGCTGTCCCCGGGGAGAGCGCGTCGCTACTGTCCAGCACAACCCCCACCTCCTTTTTTTTTTTTTATACCTGTCTGCAAGTGTATTTCAGTGTTCCATTATCAAAGTGCACATTTCAAGTCAAGGAAAACCCATTTGTTGTCGTGAGTTCTGTTCCGTGCGCTGAGCGCACGCTACACACAAGACTTAGGTGTATTGTCTCATTCTAAAGACATCCTCCGGGACCATAACTCGAGGTCTAGTGGAAGGGGCGGAGGGTGGGGATGGGGGTGGGAGGGGAATGGGGGAGGAGTGGACACTCGTTTCCCAGTTAGCTCACGTAGACCAACTTTGATTTTTGTCATGTTGCCTTTTTTTTTTATCAGTTGTGATTCATCTGATGTCTTTTGAATTTCCTTGTCATTTTGTGTGTGTGTGTGTGTGTGTGTGTGTGTGTGTGTGTGTGTGTGTGTGTGTGTGTGTGTGTGTGTGTGTGCCTGTTCCATAATGGAACAGGGTAATAATTATTATTCACGTCACTTGACTGGTGTCTGGGCCTTATTTGACATATACTGATGGTGCTTGCACTTTTCATCTCTGTCTGCTCCGTCAGTCCGTCCGTCCGTTTGTCTCTCCTTTCTCTCCCCCCTACGCCCCCCCCACCCCCACCCCCAAGCCCCCCCACCCCCCCTCTCTATCTCTCTCTCTCTCTTGCTTTCGCTCTGTCTGTTTTTGTCTTTATCTCTGTGTCTGTCCTCTTCTGATGGGTTAGGGACATTAAACCGTCTGGAGTCTCCTGCCCCCTCTCACACTTTCTTTGTCTCTCTGCCTTTCTGTTTCTCGTTCTCCGCGTGTCAGTGTCTCTATC
>NC_134900.1:32997369-33007369 GCF_041734735.1 Babylonia areolata
CAAACTGGATAAATGAGTGCGCGGCACCCATTGAGCCACCGTGGATGATCCACTTTCTGGGTCAGCATTGACGAAAGGAAGCAGAGATGTGTGTGTGTGAGAGAGAGAGAGAGAGAGAGAGGGAGAGAGTGTGTGTGTGTGAAGGGGGGCAGGGGGAGGGGTTAGGTTGTGGAGTTTGTTTTTACTGGGGGCTGGCTGAGGGGTGGGGGTGGGGGGGTGGGGGGCTGGCTGGGGGAGGAGCGGGAGGGGGTGGGGGGGGGGCAGGGACAGGGGAAGATCAGCAGGTGGAGGGGGGAGAGAGGGGAGGTGTGGCTGGAGGGGAGAGATCGGGAAAGGGGTGTGGTGTGGTGGGGTCAGTAACGAATTGTGGAAGAAGAGTTAGGACAGAGGGATGTGTGTGGAAGAGGAAGAAGGTGTGTGGAGAAGAGATAGGAAGAGGAAGTGGTGTGTGTGTGTGTGTGTGTGTGTGTGTGTGTGTGGAGAAGAGATAGGAAGAGGGAGAAGAGATAGGAAGAGGTGTGTGGAGAAGAGATAGGAAGAGGAGGAAGGTGTATGGAGAAGGGATAGGAAGAGGAAATAGTGGGAGGTGTGAGGAAGAGGAGGTGGTGTGTGGAGAAGAGATAGGAAAGATAGGAAGAGGAAGTGGAGTGTGGAGAAGAGATAGGAAGAGGAAGTGGTGTGTGGAGAAGAGATAGGAAGAGGAAGTGGTGTGTGGAGAAGAGATAGGAAGAGGAAGTGGTGTGTGGAGAAGAGATAGGAAGAGGAAGTGGTGTGTGGAGAAGAGATAGGAAGAGGAAGTGGTGTGTGGAGAAGAGATAGGAAGAGGAGGTGGTGTGTGGAGAAAGACAGGAAGAGGGAGTGGTGTATGGAGAACTGATAGGAAGAGGAAGTGGTGTATGGAGAACAGATAGGAAGAGGAAGTGGTGTATGGAGAACAGATAGGAAGAGAGATGTGTGTGGAAGAGGAAGCTATATTGGAGAAGAGACAGGAGGAAGCTGTGTAGCCGGAGAAGAGATAGGAAGATGTGTGAGGAGAAGAGATAGGAAGATGTATGAGGAGGAAGATGTGTGAGGAGAAGAGATAGGAAGATGTGTGAGGAGAAGAGATAGGAAGATGTGTGAGGAGAAGAAGAGATAGGAAGATGTGTGAGGAGAAGAGATAGGAAGATGTGTGAGGAGAAGAGATAGGAAGATGTGTGAGGAGAAGAGATAGGAAGATGTGTGAGGAGAAGAGATAGGAAGATGTATGAGGAGGAAGATGTGTGAGGAGAAGAGATAGGAAGATGTGTGAGGAGAAGAGATAGGAAGATGTGTGAGGAGAAGAGATAGGAAGATGTGTGAGGAGAAGAAGAGATAGGAAGATGTGTGAGGAGGAGAAGAGATAGGAAGATGTGTGAGGAGAAGAGATAGGAAGATGTATGAGGAGGAAGATGTATGAGGAGAAGAGATAGGAAGATGTGTGAGGAGAAGAGATAGGAAGATGTGTGAGGAGAAGACATAGGAAGATGTGTGAGGGGAAGAGATAGGAAGATGTGTGAGGGGAAGAGATAGGAAGGTGTGTGAGGGGAAGAGATAGGAAGATGTGTGAGGGGAAGAGATAGGAAGATGTGTGAGGGGAAGAGATAGGAAGATGTGTGAGGGGAAGAGATAGGAAGATGTGTGAGGGGAAGAGATAGGAAGATGTGTGAGAAGTGATACAAAGAGGAGTGTGTTTGTGGAGAAGACAAAGGAAGAGGAATGTGTGTGGAAGAAGATATCTGTGTGTGTGTGTGTGTGTGTGTGTGTGTGTGTGTTCTCGCGCGCGCACACGTGCGTGTGTGTCTGCGCGTCTGCGAGTACGCGCTCGCGTTGCATGTGCGTATGTGTGTGCGCTAACGCATTTGGTACATATAACTCCACTTTATCATTTCTGACTGTCTATCCTTTTTTTTCTTTTCCTTTTTTTTTTTTTTTGCATTCAATCAGATGCATGCCACTCACGGCACTCGTTGGAAGCGACACGCCAACCTGTTCAGGCCCTTTACCTGTCACTCTTGCCCCCGCCCCCCCCCCCCCCCCCCCCCCCACACACACACACACCCAGCCCCCGTCTCCCCTCAGCCCAGCCGGCCGCCAGTTCACAAGGACCCATCAATGTCCCAGACCTGACAAAGCCAAAAAATGGCAGACGCTGAAAAAACGTATCTATATCAAAGAACCCTTTACAGGGAAGAGCTGAGACTGACTGCACAGACTGGCCAGAAGCAGTCTGCTTTCATTGTGATGATGATGATGATGATGTGGAGTGATGGCCTAGAGGTAACGCGTCCGCCTAGGATGCGAGAGAATCTGAGGGCGCTGGTTCGAATCACGGCTCAGCCGCCGATATTTTCTCCCCCTCCATTAGACCTTGAGTGGTGGTCTGGACGCTAGTCATTCGGATGAGACGATAAACCGAGGTCCCGTGTGCAGCATGCACTTAGCGCACGTAAAAGACCCTACGGCAACAAAAGGGTTGTTCCTGGCAAAATTCTGTAGAAAAATCCACTTCGACAGGAAAAACAAATAAAACTGCACGCAGGAAAAAATACAAAAAAATGGGCGGCGCTGTAGTGTAGCGACGCGCTCTCCCTGGGGAGAGCAGCCCGAATTTCACACAGAGAAATCTGTTGTGATAAAAAGGAATACAAATACAAATGATGATGATGATGAGTAGTAGTAGTAGTAGTCGTAGTAGTATTGTTGTTATTACCATCATTCTTTCGCACTGACGTTTATTGACAACGGTGACTACTCAACCAAGTAAACAGTGCACAGGAAGAAAGACTCTCTTGAGAAAGAACTGACGCATGCATGGCTTCGCCACTGGCCAAGCAGCAGCAGCAGCAGCAGCAGTAGTATTTACCTTTCTGACGTCTTGCGGTTTTGTGGGTTGAAAGCCAGACTCGTCACTTGTCCCACTCCCTTCCTGTCCATCTCGGAGCTCAAGAGTCGAGGATGTCGTTCGTTATATCCGTTTCACGCTGAGAGCCTATACTTCGGCTTTCCGTCAGCTGACGAAGATTGGGAAGGTGTAAATAGACTGAAAATAGAAATCACCATGAAGAGGGTATTGACCCGCTACCTATAGTGGAGACTGTGGTGAAATGTTTGGTGTGTTTGTTTTTTTTCGTTTTGCTGTATTTTCGCACACGTACGCGCGCGCGCGCGCGCGCACGCACACACACACACACACACACACACACACACACACACACATATACACACACGCACGCACACACACACACACGCACACACGCACACACATACACACACACACCACACACACACACACACATATACACACACGCACGCACACACACACACACACGCACACACACACACACACACACCACACACACACACCACACACACACACACACACACACACACACACACAAAATCCCAAACTTCCTGGTTGAAGACACCAGAGACTGATCTGGATAAGCTGTGCTCTACTTGTCCACGTCTCCCCTCCCCCTCCCACCCCCCGTCCGCTTTTCTTCTCTTCCTTCTTCTCTCTCTCTCTCCCCCCTCTCTCTTTCCCTCTATCTCTCTCTGTCTCTCTCTCTCCCCCCTCTCTCTTTCCCTCTATCTCTCTCTGTCTCTCTCTCCCTGTTTTTTTTCCTTTCTGTTCCATTCCATCTTTTGCACCATTTATTCTGATTTGTACCTACTATGTCACCAGAGCATTTTCAGCTAATGACGTTAAACATTTCAGAACATTTCAGTGATCTGTGTTCAGTGTTCTCTCTCTGTCTCTCTCTGTGTTTGTGTCTGTCTCTCTCTGTCTAGTCTCAGTGTCCTCAAAAGACTATATCATAAACATCTAATGTCAGAGCTTAGTTCAACGAATCCTTGAAATTACTGAGACTTAAAAAAAAACAAATAATGTATTCTTAGTATGGCGAAAAAAACCGGGGTCAGACTGACCTGTAGGTGGTAACCTGTCCTGTGATGAAAGAGTTTCCCTTCGTTTCGGGCCCTAGGCCCTTCTTCATGGGGAGAAAAGTAGAGAATGGAGAAACGAAACGAAACGAAACGAAACGAAACGAAATTTTATCTCACCAGGGTAATGAGATAAGCAAGTACACATGCTTTTTTTTTCCCCACCCAGCCCTGGCCAAAGAGAGAAAAAAGAAGAACGAACACACACACACACACACACACACACACACACACACACACACACACACACATATATATATATATATATATATATATAAATACCCCGCCCCCCCAAAAAAACCAACAACAACAAAAAACAAAAAACAAAACAAAACAAAAAAAACAAGCACAAATTCGCAATTATCAAGTTCAAGAAAAGGAAAAATAATTAAGTACTATTAAAAAAAAAAGAAGAAGAAGAAAATAATACAAAACCAAGACAGAGTTAAAACTAAAAAAACTGTGAGGATTAATCAAAAAGAAAAAAAAAAAAAAAAAGAAAGGAAAAAAAGGACAAAAAAGGAAAGGTGAGCAAAGGAAAAGAACGTGGGGGGCGGGGGGGGGGGGGGGGGGGGAGGGATGGTTAAACGCTGGAATATCCTTGTCTGTGTGTCTATCTCCTTTCCTTCCCCCCATCCCTCCTTCCCCCTCTGGCCTCCCCCGCCCCCCTCTCTCCCTAGTTTTTCCTCTCTCTCTCCTTCGTGTCTCTTCCTTCCTTACCTTCTTTCTTCCCTCTCTCCTTCACGCAGTAATATGCCTGCTATGTTATTTAGTGGAGGAATGTGTATTTTGTATGCCATTTATTTGTTGTTGTTGTTGTTGTTGCCGTGCGATGTGTATGTATTTTATCCCACTGTTTGTTTTCTTGTGTATTTCCTAGATTAGTTTTTTTTACGTTTTCTTTACGAGGGTTGGATGAAAACAGGCCGGTAAGCGCCTATTCCTTTTCCCCTCAATAAAAAAAAAAGTTTCGATTTCGATTTCGATTTCTCTCTCTCTCTCTCCCTGTCTATGTGTGGTGAAACTATTCATCCTGTCCTTTGAATAGGAGGAATGAATGAGAAACGATAGGAAATAGTCACTTTAATCTATCCCTCTCTCTCTGTCTCTCTCCCTCTCTCTCCCTCTCTTTCTCTCTCTCTCTCTCTTTCCTTCCCTCCTTCCTTCCATAGAGTGACCACAATCAAATGTTGATTATTCTGTCACTGATGGGGAGGAACTGCAGGGAAAAGCATGATTTCTGTTCAGAAAAGAAGAAGAAGAAGAAGTGGTAGAAGAAGTGGAAGAAGTGGTAGAAGAAGAAGAAGAAGAAGTGGTAGAAGAAGTGGTAGAAGAAGAAGAAGTGGTAGAAGAAGAAGAAGAAGAAGTGGTAGAAGAAGAAGAAGAAGAAGTGGTAGAAGTGGTAGAAGAAGAGGAAGAAGTGGTAGAAGAAGAAGAAGAAGAAGAAGAAGAAGAAGAGAAGAAGAAGAAGAAGAAGAAGAAATGGTAGGAAGAAGGAAGGGAAGAAGGAAGAAAGGTGAGAAGAAGAAGAAGAAGAATGGTAGAAGAAGAGAAGAAGAAGAAGAAGAAGTGGAGAAGAATGAAGAAGAAGAAGAAGAAGAAGTGGTTAGAAGAGAGAAGAAGAAGAAGAAGAAGAAGAAGAAGAAGAAGAAGAAGAAGAAGAAGTGGTAGAAGAAGAAGAAGAAGAAGAAGAAGTGGTAGAAGAAGAAGAAGAAGAAGAAGAAGTGGTAGAAGAAGAAGAAGAAGAAGAAGTGGTAGAAGAAGAAGAAGAAGAAGAAGTGGTAGAAGAAGAAGAAGAAGAAGAAGTGGTAGAAGAAGAAGAAGAAGAAGAAGTGGTAGAAGAAGAGGAAGAAGTGGTAGAAGAAGAAGAAGAAGTGGTAGAAGAAGAAGAAGAAGAAGTGGTAGAAGAAGAAGAGGAAGAAGTGGTAGAAGTGGTAGAAGAAGAAGAAGAAGTGGTAGAAGAAGAAGAAGAAGAAGAAGAAGAAGAAGAAGAAGAAGAAGAAGTGGTAGAAGAAGAAGAAGAAGAAGAAGTGGTAGAAGAAGAAGAAGAAGAAGAAGTGGTAGAAGAAGAAGAAGAAGAAGAAGTGGTAGAAGAAGAAGAAGAAGAAGTGGTAGAAGAAGAAGAAGAAGTGGTAGAAGAAGAAGAAGTGGTAGAAGAGGAAGAAGTGGTAGAAGAGGAAGAAGAAGTGGTAGAAGAGGAAGAAGAAGAAGAAGAAGAAGAAGAAGAAGAAGAAGAAGAAGAAGAAGAAGAAGAAGAAGAAGAAGAAGTGGTAGAAGAGGAAGAAGAAGAAGAAGAAGAAGAAGTGGTAGAAGAGGAAGAAGAAGAAGAAGAAGAAGAAGAAGAAGAAGAAGTGGTAGAAGAGGAAGAAGTGGTAGAAGAGGAAGAAGTGGTAGAAGAGGAAGAAGTGGTAGAAGAAGAAGAAGAAGAAGAAGAAGAAGAAGAAGTGGTAGAAGAAGAAGAAGTGGTAGAAGAAGAAGAAGTGGTAGAAGAAGAAGAAGAAGAAGAAGACGAAGAAGAAGAAGAAGAAGAAGAAGTAGTAGTAGTAGTAGTAGTAGTAGTGGTAGAAGAAGAAGTGGTAGGAGGAGGAGGAGGAGGGCCTTGACTTGGCAGTATCTGGGCTGGACCACACTCCGGCTAGCGAAGCGCGCTCCCCGGGAATAAACCCCGACCGGCAGCAGCTCCAGCCCGTCATGTACTGCTACTTTGATCCATTGTCCAGTGCACTAAGAGTGAAAAAAAAAATGACTTAACTCTGTTTTCCCCCCTTTCTTTTTCCTTCCCCACCAACTTTTTCCGTCTCTCTCTCTCTTTATTTCTTTGTTGCTCTCTCTCTCTCTCTCTCTCTCCCTCTCCCTCCCTCTCCCCCCCCCCTTTATCTCTGTCTCATTCTGTCTCTTTCTTTCTGTAATTTTTCCCCTCTCTTATTCTGTCTCTCTCCTGTCTGTCCCCACACCCCTCCCACCCCTCTCTCTTTGCGTTTTTAGTGCACTCTTCGTGTTATTCTAATGAAATTACAAACAGAAGCAACAACAACAACAACAACAACAACAAAAAAACAAACAAACAAAATTTTTTTTAAAGGAAAAACGAACGAGGCACACACACACACATCGCACTTGCACCACAAAAAAAACAATAACCATTAATCATATCAACATGCTTCTTCCACAAGGATCCCTCCCACAAGGCCGTTTGTCAGTTATGAAACGTATCCCCATTTTTCTACGCGGAAGGAATGTTCCTTCATCGGCCCCTCTTTCCCCCCGGATTTTTTTTTTCTTTTATCGTCGTCATCATCATCATCATCATCATCGTCGTCGTCGTCGTCGTCGTTATCATCATCACCATCATCGTTGTCGTCGTTATCATCATCATCATTATCGTCGTCGTTATCATCATCATCACCATCATCATCGTCGTCGTCGTCGTTACCATCATCATCACCATGATTATCGTCGTCGTTATCATCATCATCACCATCATCGTCGTCGTCGTCGTCGTCATTATCATCATCATCATCATCACCATCATTATCGTCGTCGTCATCGTTATCATCATCATCATCGATCATCGTCATCATCATCATCGTCGTTGTCGTCGGTATCGTCATCGTCATCATCAGCATCACCATCGTCATCACCGTCGTCGTCGTCGTCGTTATCATCATCATCGTCATCATCATCATTATTATTATTATTATTATTATCATTATTATTATTATTAGTAGTAGTAGGAGTAGTAGTAGTAGTAGTAGTAGCAACATAGTGATAATGATGGTTACTGTATTGTGATTGTTATCATTATTGATTTTCTATCGTTGTCTTTGTTTTCTGCCCTTTTCTGATTCTGCCACCTGAACTACCTGCCCGGTTCATTCACCTGGAGCCAGATCTTCAGACTCTGCATCCACCCACCACACCCCTCTCTATCACGCGCTGTGTGCGTGTTTGTGTGTGTGTGTGTGTGTGTGTGTGTGTGTGTGTGTGTAATAAATCTCTCTCCCTCTGTCTGTGTATATATGTATGTCTGTCTCGCTCTCTGTCTCTCTCCCTTTCTCTGTCTCTTTCTTCACCCCCTCACCAATGTTTGTTCTCTATATCTTGTTTGAAAATGGGTAAACAGCGAGGAAGAAGCACACTCTTGCAAGAGACCCTGCGAAAAGCAATCCGTACCTACACCACCAGACGGCTAACAGTTATCAATATTAACACACCACCCATGAGAAGAGCGACGACCGCCCATATCTACAGGAGACATTTCACGCCTATTAATCATGAGATTATAACAGCACCAAAAAAAAAAAAAAAAGAGGTAGGGGTGGGGTTGGGGGGAAGTGGGGGGTTGGGGCGGGAGCTAGGAGAAGAAAAACGTGCAAAACTGATTCGAAATCTCCAATCCTACCTAGCAATCATAAAAAAACTAGTCGGTCCATCGATCATAGAATAATTTGTCAAAACTCTCCCAGGGGACAGAAATTAAGCCGACACGTTCGTCCCTTGGGACGCGATTCCTATGACAGTGTTTCATCCTCGCAGGACGTCTGTGGTTTTCTTCTTCACACACCTTGTTAAGATCTCACACCACAAGCGTTTCTTCCTGACACTGGCGTTGGAGGAGCTGCAAAATATCATTATTGAACAGCGAGTCTGTGAGAGGAGGATGGTGATGGTGATGGTGATGGATGAGTCAGATCCCCATCTCACACACACACACACACACACACCCGTCCTTGTCGCTGTTCTCATGTCCACCCCGGTCAGTCTCCGGACACGGACAGCGTGTCTTGTCCTGTCTCAACAGCGACGGTCAATGGCTCTCCGGACGTGGCAACAACACTTAGGGTGCCCCGAAGATTGATGTTTCTGCTTGTTTTTTTGTGTTTGTTTATTTATTTATTATTTACTTGCTTTCTTATTTCATTATTTCTTTATATGTCTGTCTATTTATCTATCTGTCTATCTATTTATCTCTCTCTCTCTCTCTCTCTCTCTCTCTCTCTCTCTCGTTCTCTCTCTCTGTCTGCCTATCTGTCTGTCTATCTACCTATCTATCTGTCTGTCTGTCTGTCTATCTGTCTATCCATCTATGTCTGTCTGCCTATCTATCTGTCTGTTTGTCTGTCTGTCTGTCTGTCTGCCTGTCTATCTATCTATCTATCTATTTGTTTGCTTGTTCGTTTGTTCATGTGTTTCGTCTCTTTGAAAATTTAATTGAAAGGTTTGAAATATACTTTTGCGCAGCTTGCATACAACCAATATGGACGTCACTCATTTGAACACAACTGGCAGCTCCACACTGCTGGTATTGCTGTGGCGGGGAGAGGGGTGCTCCACACTGCTGGTATTGCTGTGGCGGGGAGAGGGGTGCTCCACACTGCTGGTATTGCTGTGGCGGGGAGAGGGGTGCTCCACACTGCTGGTATTGCTGTGGCGGGGAGAGGGGTGCTCCAAACTGCTGGTATTGCTGTGGCGGGGAGAGGGGTGGGTGGTTTTGATGACAATGGTACCACATCTCGCCATTTACGCCGATTAATCAGAAGGAAAAATGTGTCATGGGTCAAGAAATATCAGATTCCCATGATACTGATCCGTAGTTGAATTATTATAAATCTTCGAATGCATCATTAAGGTTCGTTGATCATAAAAATTAATTAATAATTTGTCCAGCTGAGTTGCCCAGTTGAAAGAATGTCGCATAGAGTTGAGACGGACACGAGAACAGCATGCACGTGATTAGAGCATGAATCACGCGCTCTGTTTCCTCCATCACGGTCCCTCCTCCTTTTCTTGTCGCCATGACGAGTACAGCAGAAGTGACAGACCTGTTGCCTCTGAGACGTGCACACAAGAGTATCCAATTCATTATCAGAGGGGCATGCGGGCGGGACATGCGCGGTAATTGAGGAGGGTGGGGGGGAGGTGAAGGTGGTGGTTATAGTGAGTCGGAGTCCTGTCTGTTCCTGTCCGCACTCTTTTATTTGTATTTGTATTTCTTTTTATCACAACAGATTTCTCTGTGTGAAATTCGGGCTGC
>NC_134900.1:33012369-33039869 GCF_041734735.1 Babylonia areolata
CGGGGTAAAAACACGTAAAAGCCCACTCGTATACATACGAGTGAACGTGGGAGTTGCAGCTCACGAACGAAGAAGAAGAGTGTCCATCCCTCTGTTCCCTTCTCGCTCTCTTTCGCCCTGTCAGTGTGTTGGTTCTCCTGTCTATATCTCATTCTTTCCGTGTCTCTCATCTCTGGCTCTGTCTGTCTGTTTGTCTGTCTGTGTTTTGTTATCCAGTTTAACTTAGTCTTCTTTCTCCCTCCTCCCTCTCCCGCTCTCTCTCTCTCTCTCTGTCTGTATGATTAGATCTGGTGCTTAGAGAGTTAACCCTAACAAAACATAGACACGCATAAAACATTCCAATCTCTTTCCGAAATATAAATGGATCTATGTTAAGAACAAATACGCATATTTGCTGCGCGCTTTTATATAAGAGAAGCGAGCATTTCTTTTTAACTTTATTTACCTTGGAAGAATTGAAGTGGGCTAGTATTCATCCCCACTCACTCTCTCTGTTTCTGTTTCTGCCTGTCTCTGTCTGTCTGTCTCTCTCTCACTCTCTGCGGGTGTGCGTGCGTCTCGCTATATCTTTAATGCATCTCTAATTCATTAACAGCCTCTCGTCCTCTGTCTCTGTCAGCTTATCTCTCTTCGCCCTCCACTGTTTATTGCCTTCTGGAACTTGGGGGAAAAGGAAAACACGCACACACACGCGCTCGTGCACGCACACACACACACACACGCACGTACACACACACACACACACACACACACACACACACACACACACACACACACACACACACAAATGCACATACATACAAGAAATAAGCGCATTGTCATAAATTTGTATACGTTGTAAAGACAGACAAAACAGCTCAGCAAGCAACATCTGAGTAAAAGAGCCACATACTCTGTCTTGGCACATAATGGATTTGAACTTTTGACCCTGGACTGGATAGAATACCCTATGAAATCACGTGCAGACTGCAGGATATGGCAGTTTTAAAACACCCAAGCCTATTCATTAAGAAATGATTCATCAAGCTGTGCAATAAAACAAGATGCCGATCAAACAGGACAGCAACATGCGCGCCATCTTACCATGAAATATTTAAGGCCTCCCCTTCATCGGCGGATTTCTCGTTTTCTTGTAAATCCTTCACGACAACATCGGAAGTGACGGAAATTTCTTTTTCTGACAAGTGCATACAGAAGGTTGCAATTCAGTATCGAGCAGCAAGCGTTGAGTCAGAGCGAGAGAGGCTTGATGATTAAGAATCGTTTAATTTCGGAACATTTTAACCCTCTTCTCCCTCCCCACCCCCCTCTTCCCAAACTCCCGGCCCTCTCTCACCCCGCGTCACAAATCATGTTCCTTCTTCCGCGTCAACTGGCGGCTAATGGCTCGCCAAGACTGGCAACAGGACGGAAGCGTCCCAAACCCTCATTTTCCTGTCCACTGCTCGTCGCCGTGATCTTTTTATGGCAGCTGGAGATTGCGAGGAGTGACGTGGTTCAAACGCTAAGCTGGGTCATGACAACTTGGGAGGCTGTTGCGTGTCGGTGTTAACTCACTCAGTACGGCCAGTCCTCTCTTCTCCTCTACACAGACCCCTCGGATGTCCAGTGGGTGTCTGAATGACCCAACCTTTAGCTTCCGTAGTCAGAACTGTGGTATTCTTTGTCAACATTCACCTCTTCAGTATAAGAGCGTTTCGCTTGCAATATTTTGATGATGGTAAGTGGGATGAAACGCTGTTAACGTCGTCTCTTTCGCCGTTCGTATGGAGAGAGTTAAAGAAGGGAGGGGGGAGGGTTGGGAGGGGGAGTGGGAGGGGGGTGGGGGGGAGAAAAAGGAAAAAGAAGAAAGAAAGAAGTGTAAACTTTTCTTTGCATCTTTCCTTCTGATTGCCAATGTCTGCTTCTGTCAATGCACAGTGCCATAGTGACTAACTGCCTATGATTCTGTTTGTGTGTGTCTCTTTCTGTCTCTGCCAGTTTGTCTGCATCTCTGCTCTCTCTCTCTGTCTCTCTCTCTCTGTCTCTGTCAGTCAGTCTGTCTGTCTGTCTCTTTCTCACTCTGCCTACTCCCCCCCCTCTCTCTCTCTCCATTTATTGTATGTGTATGAGTATACTCAGTGCTCCTTTTCTATGATCTCACCCATCGCTGATGTGACTGCTTTGACTATGTTTCTCAATACTATGAGGGCTGGGTGTAAAATTAAAAAAAGCATGTGAATATATCCCACTTCCCTCATTAGACACAATCGTAATTGTTAGTCTAACATTATTTTATTCTTCCTAACTATATCTGCATACCTATCTGCATATTCATTTTTCTGGCTGTTCGTTTCGGTCTTCCTCCCTTATCTCTCTCTCTCCCTCTCTCTCCTTCTCACCCCCTCTCTCTCCCCACAGAGAACAGTGTAAACAGTGATAGAAATATTGACATATTTGGGAGAAAAAATATGGGTTACAAAATTGTAGACGATATTGATCTTGGTGTTCGTTTAAGGCTTGCCCCAAAAAGAAATTTTCTCCTTCGGGATTTTATTGTCTGCATTGTGATTGTTTGCATGTGTTGTTTCATTAGAGGCATAGCTCGCTCTTTCACGAAACAGATTATCGTAATTCTCTCTGTCTCTCTGTCTGTCTGTCTCTGTCTCTCTCATTCTCTCTCACTCTTGCTTTCGCTCTCTGTATGTTTGTTTTTATCGCTGTTGCAAAATACGCAGTTTTCTGGAAAAAAAGCAATAACACGCTGTAATTACCTTTTGTTTCTCTGCATGTCGAACACCATTTCTTTCGTTCTTTCTGATTTCTTTCTTTCTATCTCCCACCTCTCTCTGTCTCGTCATATCTTATTTTCTGCTTTTCTCCTTCCCCCTAGGCTTTTTTTTCTACTTTTCATTCAAAAGATTAAGTATTGGAGGTATCATGCGATTTGATATAAAATGTACATGAATTTAATAATAATAATAATAATGGTACTTATATAGCGCTGAATCTTGTGCATAGACAAATCTAAGCGCTTTCGCACCAGTCATTCTCACACACGCATAACTCTAAAACTGGAGAAACTAAAGACAAGGAAGAGGCAGGGAAGGGAGGCTATTTTGGAAAGAGGTGGGTTTTAAGGCCAGACTTGAAAGAGCTGAGTGTGGAGACTTGACGAAACGAAAGAGGAAGTTCATTCCAATTGCAAGGTCCAGAGACAGAGAAAGAACGGCGGCCAAACAGTCGAGAGTTTGAATCTAGGTATGCGTAAGTGGAGTGAATCCGAAACTGATCGTAGTGAGCGAGATGGAGTGTAGAGGTGAAGGCAGCCACAGACGTACATGCTTTAACACGTTTAACAGCTTCATCAATAAAACCAGCCCGAAAGAGCCATGTGGGCAACTGAGGCTCTTTCACGTCAAGTGTTTAAATTTTGATCCTGTCGATGATATAAATCAACTACCCACACGAAATTGGTATCAGAATCCTAGTTGTCTTCATTCAAACGAATCATGCGATTCCTCCATCATGAAATGAGTTGAAAATCCCTCTCATAAAACATCAATTCATGATGACATACACAGAAGTTATCCATGCACGCCATTTCAGTGTGAATCATTGGAGGCCATTTCCTTATTCCCGGTTTTTGTCGTTTTCAGTAACACTGAAGGGAACACCAGAAGTGATAGAAATTTCTTCCTCCAACACATGCATGCAAGAGGTTGCAATTCATAATGGACCAGCAGGCAAGGAGTCAGGGTGAGAGAGACATGACGATGATGATGATGAATGAGTCAGATTCCTGACACCCCTGCTACATTTCACCCCTCTTTCCTTCCTCCAGGCCCCCTCTCTCACCCCACGTCACAAATCTTGTTCCTTCTTCCGCGTCAACTGGCGGCTAATGGCTCGCCAAGACTGGCAACAGGACGGAAGCGTCCCAAACCCTCATTTTCCTGTCCACTGCTCGTCGCCGTGATCTTTTTATGGCAGCTGGAGATTGCGAGGAGTGACGTGGTTCAAACGCTAAGCTGGGTCATGACAACTTGGGAGGCTGTTGCGTGTCGGTGTTAAAGAAGGGGAAGAGAGAGAAGAAGAAAACAATAGAGAGAGACAGAGAAAGAGAGACAGACAGACAGACAGACAGAGAGTGTGTGTGTGTGTGTGTGTAAACTTTGCTTTGCTTCTTTCCTTCTGTTTGCATGTGCCTTCTTCTGTCAGTCTATAGTGCCACAGTGACTGCCTGCCTGTGATTCTGTGTGAGCATCTCTGTCTCTGTCTCCCAGCAGTCTGTCTGTAATAAATAACTCAGTGTTATCGCTCTTTGTTTCTCTGTCTCTCGAACATTATCTGTCTTTCGAACACTGCTGTTGCGTGTTGGTATTAAAAATCGAAAAAAAAAACAAAAACCAAAAACTCCAGAAAACAAGAAACTTTGTCTCTGAACTTCTGATTGCCTGTTTGCCTATGTCGCATCGTAGTGCAGTTGAGTTTGACTTCCATTGATTCTCTTTGCAAGCCAATTTTTGTCTCTCCATTTGTCTGTCTGTCTCTCACTCCGGCTCTGCTATCATTCCTCCATTGCCTTCCCCCTCTCTCACCTTGCTTCTCTCTGTCTTCCCTTTTTCACTGTCTGACAGTCATTGTCTTTCCTTTTCCTCCTTTGAGGAAAGCATATTCAGTGATGAGAACAGAACAAGAATGTATGAAAGAAAAGCAATGAAGTATTGATCCGAGTATTTTCTTTCGGGATTATGTGTTCAGAATGTCACAATAATTATAGATTCACTATGGTTATATTGCCTGTCCTGTCTTCTCCTCCTCTTCTTTGTTCGTGGGCTGCAACTCCCACGTTCACTCGTATATACACGAGTGGGATTTTACGTGTATGACCGTTTTTACCCCGCCATGTAGGCAGCCATACTCCGCTTTCGGAGGTGTGCATGCTGGGTATGTACTTATTTCCATAACCCACCGAATGCTGACATGGATTACAGGATCTTTAACGTGCGTATTTGATCTTTTGCTTGCGTATACACACGAAGGGGGTTCAGGCACTAGCAGGTCTGCACATATGTTGACCTGGGAGATCGTAAAAATCTCCACCCTTTACCCACCAGGCGCCGTCACCGAGATTCGAACCCGGGACCCTCAGATCGAAAGTCCAACGCTTTAACCACTCGGCTATTGCACCCGTCGCCTGTCCTGTCAATGTTTCGCATTCGCCCTTCCACTGGAGACTTTCGTATTTTATGGTTTCTCTCTCTCTCTCCCCCCCTCTCTCCACTCCTCTGTCCACCTTAGTTTCTCTCTGTCTCTGTCTCTCGTTCACTCCCCCCATCCCCCCTCTCTCTCACTCCCCCATCAACCTTTTTCTTTCCCATCCTCTGTCAA
Source organism: Babylonia areolata (assembly GCF_041734735.1). Lineage (NCBI taxonomy): Eukaryota > Metazoa > Mollusca > Gastropoda > Neogastropoda > Buccinidae > Babylonia > Babylonia areolata. The sequence continues at coordinate 33,017,743 of NC_134900.1, forward strand.
GCGTTCTTCATTGATCATTACATTGGTGTCACGGAGAAAATGACGGGTATTGTAAAATTTGCATAAATCTAATTCAGATGTAAATCACACGATATATGACAGCTTAAACAATACCACTCAGCCACGAGAAATGTGAGGGAGAGGGAAGGGGGGCGGGGGGAGGGGAGGGGGGGGGAACCGTAGCCTGTTCTGCATCAATCATTTAATCTCATCAGTCATCACAAGACTTGTCACTGCGCTTTGAAAACCTTCCGCACAAAAACTGGCTTAAAACCTTAAATTTTCAAATGAATCGTGCGATTCCTCAATCGTAAATAATGAAAATACTAGAGGTAGGAAGCGAATTGTTGTGAACTGTACATCAATCTAATTCAGAAGTAAATACCATAATATATTTGATAGTTTCACCCGTAACTCCACGAAAAAGCCACGTGGCCATCTGGGGGTTCTTTTAGCATCATATATTTTATTTTATTTTATTTTATTTGTTCCTGTCATCAACAACAACAAAAATTCCCCACAAAATTGGTTTTTGAAATCCTAGCGGTCTTCAAATGAATCGTGCGGTTCCTCGATGAAATGATTTGAAAATCCCTCCCCATAAAACATCACGCTGTGATGACAAGCACAGAAGTTACATGCACGGCATTTCAGCGGGAATCATTTTAGGCCGTTTCATCACTGCTGGGGTCCTCGTTTTCTTGCTACATTTGACAAGAGCAGCAGAGGTGACAGAAGTTGTTTGTTTGTTTGTTGTTGTTGTTTTTCTTTTCGACGAGCGCGTGAAAGGAGTTGCAATTCGTTATCGAACAGCAATCACAGAGTCAGGTTGGAAACGACGATGGCGATGAATGAGTCAGATTTCCAACAACCCCCCCACCCCCCATCATTTTTTTTGCTCCACTTGGTTTCTTTCTTCTTTTTTTTCTTTTCCCCCCCTTTCTTTCTTTCTTTCTTTCTTTTATTCTTTCTTTGTTTTTTCTTCCTTCCTCTCTTTTTTCGTTCCTTTTCCTTTCTTTTTTTCCTTCCTTTCTTTTATTCTTTCTTTGTTTTTTCTTCATTTCTTTCTTTTTTGTCTTTCTTTCTTCCTTTCTTTTTTCTTCCTTCCTTTCTTTCTTCCTTTCTTTTTTCTTCCTTCCTTTGTTTCTTTTTTCTTCCTTCCTTACTTTCTTTGTTTTTTCTCCTTTCCTTTCTATTTTTTCTTTTTTTCTTTCTTTCTTTTCTTTTCTTCTTCCCTTCCCTTTTCTTTCTTCCTTTCTTTCTTTTGTTTTTATTGCCCCCCCCCTCCAATTCTGCTATTTTCTTTCTTCATCCCCTTCTTCCTTTTTCTCAAGGCCTGACTAAGCGCGTTGGGTTACGCTGCTGGTCAGGCATCAGCTTGGCAGATGTGGTGCAGGGTATATGGATTTGTCCGAATGCAGTGACGCCCTTTTCTTCCGCTTTCTTTCATTCTTTCATAATTTGTTTTCTTTGACTCCCTCCCTCCCACTTTCTGTTTCTTTCTTCCTTTCTTTCTCTCTCTCTCTTTCTTTCTTTTTTTATCATTTGTTTTTTTTATTGACTCCATCCCTCCCACTTTCTTTTTCTTTCTCTTTCTTTCTCTCTCTCTCTTTCTTTTTTCTGTTTTATTTTTTGGACTCCCTCCCTCCCACTTTCTTTCTTTTTCTTTCTCTCTCTCTTTCTTTCTTTCTTTTTCTTTCTTTTTTCTTTCTTTCTTTCTTGCTTTCTTTTCTTTCTTTTTTATCACTTGTTTTTATTGACGCCCTCCCTCCGTCCCTCCCTCCCTCTTCCCCCAACTCCGCTCTGCCTCCTCCCCTTCCCCCTCATCCCCGCATCCTTCAGCACGTTTCTTTGAAGACCTTGTTTCGTGATGTCCCTCCGTGGGCGCTGATGGACTTCTTGAAAAAAGAAGTGAACATTTTAAATCAGATTTGAAGGTTTTAAACTGTGGAAGTTTTTTTTTAAACTTTGAGTGGAAAGCTTAAAGTGGTGACTTGTTTTTATTGTTTGTTTGTTTGTTTGTTGTTTTTTTTACCCTTTTAGTAGGTATTAACGTGGCGATAGCCTAGAGATGGCCTTAGTGGTCGGCGAGGCTCTAAGCACCATAATTTCATTTCATTTCATTTCATCCTTCAGGACCCCTCTCCCAGGTCACAAATCATGTTCCTTCTAGCGCGAACCAGCGGTTAATGGCCGACTGGGACTAGGAGCAGAACGGAAGCGTCCCAAGCCCTAATTTTCCCGTCCACCGATCGCTCCCATAAACGATTCATTGGCGCTGGGGGGTTTTTACGGTGGAGGCCCGTGCTGATGGTCCTCTGAAGGCAAGGTCGTGTCGAAACAGGACGCTGGGCTTGGGGTGGGGTGCGTGAGCGAGCGAGCGAGCGATCGCCACGCGAAGTTTGCTTAGCGTTAACCCTTTCACCGCCAAGCTCGCATTTATGCACAGGCGTGGTAGAGGACCCATGTCACTGAAAGGTGACCATTCATTGGTCTGTTATCCATGAACCTACTGCTCGTAATGTTCGGTGGTAGGATAGGCCATATTTTCTATACATCGCAGGGGGAATCCCCAGCTATTCTTAGCCACTGTCTTTTCTGTGTTTATACCACAAGGGAATTTTGTACTCTAAATTGACTGTCGGTGAAAGGGTTAAAGACTGTTCCCTGGTCTACGCTTATTCCAATGACCTGGGAAAAATCTGTTCTTTTGACGCCAAGGAAAAGAAATCGTAGCAGAGGTGGCAGAATGGTTAAGACGCTTATTTTGCCAGTACTGTGTTCGCGAGGGACTGGGTTCAATTCTCGCTCTAGCCCTTTCTCCCACCAACTTTGACTGGAAAAATCAAACTGAGCGTCATTCGGATAAGATAAACCGAGGTCCCGTGTGCAACACGCACTTTGCGCTTGAAAGTTTGCGCACTGAAAAAAGAACCCATGACAACAAAAGTGTTATCCTCTGGCAAAATTATGCAGAAGAAACCTACTGTGATAGGTGCACAAATACAAATACAAAAATTCGTGTAAAAGAAAGTCGAGTGGAGTGATGGCCTAGAGGTAACGCGTCCGCCTAGGAAGCGAGAGAATCTGAGCGCGCTGGTCCGAATCACGGCTAAACCGCCGATATTTTCTGCCCCTCCACTAGACCTTGAGTGGTGGTGTGGACGCTTAGTCATTCGGATGAGACGATAAACCGAGGTTCCGTGCGCAGCATGCATTTAGCGGACGTAAAAGAACCCACGGCAACAAAAGGGTTGTTCCTGGCAAAATTCTGTAGAAAAATCCACTTGGATAGGAAAAACAAATAAAACTGCATGCAGGTTCTTTTACGTGCGATAAGTGCATGCTGCACACGGGACCTCGGTTTATCGTCTCATCCGAATGACTAAGCGTCCACACCACCACTCAAGGTCTAGTGGAGGGGGAGAAAATATCGGCGGTTGAGCCGTGATTCCAACCAGCGACGTGCTCTCCCTGGGGAGAGCAGCCCGAATTTCACACAGAGAAGTCTGTTGTGATAAAAAGAAATACAAAATACAAAAATACAAAAAAAATATACATGCTTGCACTCATGACCCGACTAATACATTGGGTTATGCTGCTGTCATGCATCATCAGCCTAGCAGAAGTGGCGTGGCGTGGCCTGTGTGGATTTGATTTGTCAGTATCAGTACCAGTATCAGTATCAGTAGCTCAAGGAGGCGTCACTGCGTTCGGACAAATCTATAATTATACGCTACACCACATCTGCCAAGCAGATGCCTGACCAGCAGCGTAACCCAACGCGCTTAGTCAGGCCTTGAGAAAAAAAAACTATATATATATATATATATATATATATTGTCAGAGCCTGGTGACGCCTCAGCTTTAAAAGACTTTCATAATATCCGAACTGGTGGTGCCTTTTAATATTCATTGCTTTTCTCTATTTCTTTTATTTTATTCGTTCTTTTCCCCTTCATTCTATTCGTTTTTATCTTTTCACAAGTCATTCCGTTTTGTTTCCACTCTAATCAGTGTGAGGTTGTTGTTTTTTCTGTTTTTGTTTTTTTGTTTTTTAAATAGTGTGAATGACACATAAATGTGTTGTTTGGTTTTCCTATGAGCTACGACGGAAAAAATTCAAAAGAAATAAATCTCATCTCCATCCCCTCCTCCTCCTCTTCCCTCCCCCCGCCACCTCCCCACCCCCACCTCCCTTAACTGTGCCCAACCATTTTTCAACTGCCACTTCTCCTTGTTTTCTGGTCATTAGGCTTGTGGCGTCCTCACTGTCTGTCTGTCTGTCTGTTTCTACATCTTTTCTTTCTTTGCCCTTCCATCCATCCCTCTGTCCTTCTCTGTCTGTCTGTCTGTTTCTACATCTTTTCTGTGGCGTCTTCACTGTCTGTCTGTATGTATGTATGTCTCTCTGTTGCTGTGTCTGTGTTTGTGTCGATGTTCTTCCCCATCCTCTTCCACTCTCTGTCTGTCTGTTTGTCTCTGTCTCTGTCTGTTTGTCTGTCTCTGTCTCTGTCTGTCTGTCAGTTTGTCTCTCTCTCTCTCTCTCTCTCTCTCTCCTTCTTCTTCCTAATCTCTACATCGCTCTCCTCATTCTGTATCTCTCACTCTCTATGTGTGTCTGTCTCTCTGTGTCCCCGTGTCCCCCTCTCTCTCTGTTTCCGTCTGTCTGTCTCTCTCTCTCTCTCTTGTCACAAAAGGAAATCGATGTTAAAAATACCAGAGGAACATCGAGGTTTGGAAATTTGGGCTGCGTTTCCCATCATAATTACCGTGTTTGTCCAGTCCATTACATTTCGTTTTCTACCATTAGTGATTTTTGTTTTTTGTTTTTTGCGTTGTCATTTTTTTTGGTTGCATTTTTACATTTTCATTCGATCTAATCTAACCTCCTCGTCCTCCTTCGTCGTTCAGATTAGTGTGTTTAAACCGCTGCTGTTTCTTCTCTAAAAGCGTTGTTCATGTATAATAGCTTGCTGGGAGAAAGAAAAAAAAAAAAAAAGCATGGAAGAAGGAAGGAATTAACGGGCGAGAGAGCGAGCGACTGTTCCGCTGAGTAAAAGGAAGGAAGGAAGGGGGGGGGGGGGGAGAGAGAGAGAGAGATAAAGGATATGAGGAAGGACCTGGAAACGGAGAGAGGAAGTGGGGAAAAGGAAGAGACCAAAAAAAAAAAAAAACTATATCAGCTTGACATCGTCTCTGGCTATTGTCCATTTGTCCATCTAAACATATTTTATATGTATTTATCCAGAAAACGTTCCCCCCACCCCCCACCCCCCGCCCACTCTCACACGCTCGCCCACCCCCTCCCCCTACCCCCACGCCCCCATCCTCACTCAGCAATTCACAGAGGTCAGTGTGCAAAAACAAAACCAGAAATTTTCCTATCCCCCCAAAACGAAACAGCGACAGACAGCGGAAGGCTAGAGGCAGGAATTGTGGTAATAGCAGCGACAGCAGTCGTAAAACTAACACACACACACACACGCATGCACGCACACACACGCACGCACGCACGCACGCACGCACGCACGCACACGCACGCACGCACGCACGCACGCACACTTACACACACACACACATACGCACGCACGCACACACACACACACACACACGCACACAAACACACACACACATACAGAAAAAAGGCCAGAGTCGCGCGCACATCTGTTCTTAGATTTGGTAAATTACTAGTCTGTGAACCTCGTTTGCAAACACAATGCAAACTTCCACTAATTTTCAATGAACTCGAGCAAATCTACTTTGTTCTGAACTGACCTAACTCGTACATCCTCAGCCTGGTTCGTTGAGTTTGACAATTCCGGACAATTCCGTACAAACCCAGCTTGCTATGCCTGGGGACAGGAAAGAAAGCTTTCGCTCCACATTTACTGAGATCACTTCGGGGAATTTGAGGCCTGGGCCGAACCTTGTCAACTCGCTGACGGACTGGTGAGAGAGAGAGAGAGAGAGAGAGAGAGCTCTCATGTGAAGGAGAAACCTGCATGTCTTTGGCCTATTTTCATGAACCTCTCGAATCAAAAAGAAAAAAAAAACAACAACCAGACTTCGATTTTGTTCCATAGAGAGAAGCGGCTTTTTGTTATTTGTTAGATTTTCACAAGGACAGAAAAACAAACAATAACCGGGAGGGAGGGGGGGAGGGGCAAAGGGGGTGGGGGGGTGGAGACAGCCAGTCGCACAGAATTCTGACATTTAGCTCGTGCTGACTGCATTAATTCAAAGGGCTTGGGATGAAGGAGCTCTGTGTGTGGTGTGTGTGTGTGTGTGTGTGTGTGGTGTGTGTGTGTGTGTGTGTGTGTGTGTGTGTGTGTGTGTGGTGTGTGTGTGTGTGTGTGTCTGTGTGTGTGTCTGTGTCTGTGTGTCTGTGCGTGTGTGTGTGTGGTGTGAGTGTGTGTGTGTGTGTATGTGTGGTGTGTGTGTCTGTGGTGGGTGTGTGTGTGTGTGTGTGTGTGTGTGTGCCGTGGGTAAGCTTATTGCCGCTTCATTTTCGCATTCTCGTCAATCTCGTTTATTTATTTGCGTGCTACGCATAATAAAGACGCTGTTCGACCACTGGCCACTTTTTGGAAAATTATGAACTCAGACTGTACTGATTTAGGGGACCGTGCTCAGCAGATTTTCATGCATTCATTTCAAATGCTATGACAATCCAATAGGTTGGTTTGAGAGTGTTTGTGGCATTTGATCAAATAAGGAAAGAACTTCAGTTCGTCGTTAAGCCAACAAATTACATCGGCAGAGGGAAGGTTCACCCGCTCGCTGTATATCATGCGTTAGAGAACTCTATCTACAAAAAAGGGATTTCACTTACTTAAGCACAACCTTTAGCAAGCTGCTGTCAACATTAACTTAGAATTACGAATCGTTACAGTGTCTGTCCCGATGCAACAAGTATTTATAATAATGAGATCTGACGTAATCAGCAACTTGACATTTGGTCTAAAAACCGTCGTTGCCAAAAGATAATCCTATTTCTTTTTGTGCGTACATTAATATTTTCGATCCGAAGAATAAAAGGCAGAGTTGAGGTCGTATTTCAAAAGACAAATATAAACCTGCTGTGCATGTTTGAAGCGTAAGTTTTGATCTCCATTTCTGAGAACTGGCAATGCGTCGTTCCGTGCTTTTAAATTTTGAGGACAAAGCAAAAAGACTCTGTTTTTTTTTAATAACCCCCCCCCCACCCCACCCCGCCACTCCCCACCCCCTAAAAAACAACAACAAAAAACAAAAAACCCAACCCCAGCGTTCGAAAGAGAAATGGAATCCAGCTTCCGATGTTCTCTTTAACCTTTCCCTTTAAGAACACTGACGATAATGTCCCCTGCTTGTGATGCAAACAATTTCCCTTGCCGGAATCCTTCATTTAATGCTCTAAAAAATTTTTTTTTGTTTGTTGCTCCCCGAGTTTTTTTTTGGTTTTTTTTTCCTTCTTTTTTCCCCCAACCTTAAAGCCCTGTCTGCGTGAGCTGTTTCCATTTGTGCATGTTTTGGAAACAGTGCCTGCCTCATTGGGAGTCATCTCCCATTTAAGCTGCGTCCCTTCCTCTTGAGACATGGTCGGGATCTTCGTCTACTGAGCTGAAATGAACTTTTCTGCGTTTATTCCTTCATTTCTTTACGGTCCACATCGATCGCGTGTGGATCGCCCACCCCAACTTTACAGCTAATCAAACTGTCGGTGTGGACCTTGGTGGAATCTGAAAACGTACGCCCAGGCGAAGCACGCGATCGCTTGCGCGCGCGCACACACACACACACGCATGCACGCACTCACACACACACACACACACACACACACGCATACACATGCACACACACACACACACACACACACACACACACACACACACACACACACACGCACCCACGCACGCACGCACGCACGCACGCACTCACACACACACACACACACACACACACACACACACACACACACACACACACACACACACACGCACACACACACGAACACACACACACACACACACACACACACACACACAGCAGTATGAAAAACAGCCTTACATTGTCTCGATCAATCAATCACTCAAGCAAATCATTTAATTAAGCGAACAAACAAAGTCAAGACAATTAATCCTTTGCCAATAGCACGAACCTGTGCGCGACCGTTTTCATGTCCCTATCTATATATATATATTTTTTTTCTTCTCAAGGCCTGACTAAGCGCGTTGGGTTACGCTGCTGATCAGGCATCTGCTTGGAAGATGTGATGTAGCGTATATGGATTTGTCCGAACGCAGTGACGCCTCCTTGAGCTACTGAAACTGAAACTGAAACTGTCATGTCCCAAGTAACGTGACCCGGGTCAGTGCTGCTGAACGTGCCTTGTCAGTGTGTCAGAGCTGTGGACCTCAACAACAGATGGAAAAAAGAATCTTTAGAACCATAATTGGTTGTGTCATCATTGGTGTACGGCAATGCTAGACATCCTTCGTGATCTAGAGAGTCGCCCCCCCCCCCCCCACCACCCCCCGCCTCTCACTCACACCCCTCCCCCCCCCTTTTTTTTTTCGCTTTTCGTTTTTTTGTTTTTGTTTTTTTTTTGTTTTGTTTTTTCTCCCCTTTTCGTTCTTTTCTTCTTTTTTTTTCGCTTTTCGTTCTTTTTATGTTCTTTCGCTTATCCCTGAAATCGAAATGTTTTTGGTTTCTTTGAATCTTTATTCTTTATGTTTCTTTCTTTCTTTCTTTCTTTCTTTTTATTTCCCCTGCATTCTTTCTTTTGCCTTTCCGTCCACTCGAAATATTTTCCGTTCTTTGTTTCATCATTCTTTCACTTTATATTTCTTGTTCTTTCTGTCTGTCTTCCTGTCTTTCTTTCTTTTTTTTTTATTTCCCCTTTCATGCTTTCTTTTGTCTTTCTCTCCATTGGAAATATTTTCCTCCCTTTGTTTCTTCTTTCTTTAACTTCGCATCTTTTCTCCTTTTCTGTCTTTTTTTAGTTCACCTTTCCCTCCTTTGTTTCAGCATTCTTTCACTTTATTTATTTCTTGTTCTCAGTTCTTTCTTTTTTTTATTTCTCCTTTCATTCTTTCTTTCGCTTCTCCTTCCATTTGGAACATTTTCCGTCCTTTTTTTTTTTTTTTTTTTTTTTTCATTCTTTCATTCTTTCACTTTATATCTTGCTCTCCTTTCTTTCTCTTTTATTTCCCCTCTCATTCTTCTTTCACCTTTTTCGCTCCATTTGGGATGTTTTTCCATCCATCGTTTCTTCTTTCTTTCTTTCTTTTCCTTTATCTATCGTTCCAAGCCGCTCTCCGTTATTGATAAAGGGTATCATTTGCCAAAATACAACGGCTTTTTGGAGTGTTCAGGCGCGTTTATCTATGTCAGTTTGGACGAGAAAAAAAAGAAAAAAAAAACAAAACACATACACACACACACACACACACACACACACACACACACACACACACACACACACACAGAAAGAGAGAGAGAGAGAAAGAGACACACACACACACACATACACAGAGACACACAGACGAAGACACACACAGACACACACACACGCGCGCGCACACACACACACACACACACACACACAAAACCAAGTGTTTGTGGATGCGGATGTTTAACACGCGTTTATTACAGACGTAAGATAAGGAAGATCGGTGGCTGGTGTTTGTGTTTATCGTGTTGTGAGAGTGTCTTACGTTCGGAAGGAAAGTGAGAGCTGTACTATCAATGGTTTCTCCAGTCGATGGGAAATCTTTTACAGCTGGGTCTTTTGTCAAGGACTATGACTCTCAAACTAGGAGGCAAAATTGCACTGGCTCTTAGTGCTGCAGCCTTGAAGGCTGGTTGGCCTTTGGGAACCATCCCAACGCCGACTGTCCTAAAACCCTCTTGGCCGAGAGAGAGGGGATGTAACTTGGGCAAGACACTCTCCACTATAATCAAAGTCTAGCCCAAATAGTCGGGACAGCAGTTGTTGCCTGCTCTGCTGTTCTGATGGTCATAGTCGGACACGACTGACCGTTTGTTCCTTCCTTCCTTCAGCCATGCCAGCGTTTCCTTTGTCTGCTGCTTTTCATGAATTAACTCACTCAGTACGGCCAGTCCTCTCTTCTCCTCTACACAGACCCCTCGGATGTCCAGTGGGTGTCTGAATGACCCAACCTTTAGCTTCCGTCGTCAGAATTGTGGTATTCTTTGTCAACATTCACCTCTTCAGTATAAGAGCCTTCCGCTTGCAATATTTTGATGATGATAATTGGGATGAAACGCTGTTAACGTCGTCTCTTTCGCCGTTCGTATGGAGAGAGTTAATCAGAAGTTTGACTGGTTTGTTCTCCCGCTTGTTTGTGCATTCTTCTTCTTCTTCTTTTCTGCGTTCCCCGTGATCATGGTCTCAGACTTGCAGTCCTATGCTGGAAATGAAGGTGGTGGTCTTGATGAGGTCTGCTTTGGTGCCCCAGAGCTTTTCTGCCAGTGTGGCTCCATAGGGCCACTGCTGCGTCCGTGCATCTTGATACAGGGGGGGGCAGGACTGCAGGATGTGCTCCGGGGTTTGTGGGCCTGTCTTACACGGGCAGTCAGGAGTGTGTGACAGCTTTATTCGGTACATGTGGTCTCGCAGTTTGTGCGTTAATTTTTTAATCATTTTGGTAATAACTTGGCTTTGTCTTGTCTTTCTGCTGTCTGTCAGTTCAGTGTCTGTCTTTGTCTGCATGAATTTGAAAGGGAGTTAAAATCTGTTTGTGTAACTTGCCAGTTCTGTAATCAATTTAGTTCAACAATATTAATGCAGTTTTTTGTTTTCTTTTTGTTTGTTTGTTTTTTGTTTTGTTTTTTGTTTTGTTTGTTTGTGTGTGTGTGTGTGTGTGTGTGTGTGTGTTATTTTATTTTATTCTTTTTTTTTTCTCAAGGCCTGACTAAGCGCGTTGGGTTACGCTGCTGGTCAAGCATCTGCTTGGCAGATGTGGTGTAGCGTATATGGATTTGACCGAACGCAGTGACGCCTCCTTGAGCTACTGATACTGATACTGTCTGCCTCTCTCTCTCTCTCTCTCTCTGTGGAGGAGGAATTTTGTTTAATGTCCCGTCACACATATCGGTGATTGAAGACTATTTGTTGGAGTATCTGTCTGTACATGTGGGTATTGTTGTTTAGAAGAGGAGGGGGAGAGGGGTGAATGCAATGGTGAGTTTGGGGAAACCGGGTATATGGGGGGGTGGGGGGGGGTGAATTAAAAAAAATCTAAATGCAATTACATGTGTGTGTGTGTGTGTGTTCACGCACGCACGTGTGTGTGTGTGTGTGTGTGTGTGTGTTTCTGTCTGTCTGTCTTTCCTTATCTCTTTTCTTCTTCTTCTTCATTCTACGTTGTCATCATCGCTGCAGTCATTGTCATCATCATCATCATCATCATCTCCTCGTCCTTACCCTCCTCCTTCCCCCTTCTCCCCTTCTCCTCCTGCTCCTCCTCCTCCTCCTTCTCCTCTTCCTCCTCCCCCTTCTCCTCCTCCTCCTCCTTCTTCTTCTCCTCCCCCTTCTCCTCCTCCTCCTCCTCCATCTTCTTCTTCTTCTCCTTCTTCTTCTTCTCCTTCTCCTCCTTCTCCTTCTTCTATTCCTTCTTTTCCTTCTCCTCCTCCTCCCTCTGCTCCTCCTACTCCTTCTTCTTCTTCTCCTCCTCCCTCCTCTTCCACCTGTTATTACAACTACTCTTCTTTTCCCCCTTCCTCCTTTCCCACCACCATCTTCATCACCCCTCCCATACCCCCTCGACCCCCACCCCTCACCAGTCTCTGCCTTGTTTGCTTGTCCTTCAGTGTCGTAACTCCCACCCCTCACCCCTAACCCCCTATGCTCCCTTCCTCCCTCCCTCCTTCCCTCCCGTTGTGTCCTATTCTTTTGTTCTACACTTTTCATTGCCCTCCCTCCCTCCCCCCCCACCCCACCACACCCCCCTGCCCGCCCTTTCCTAAGGCGTGTACTGTTTCGGAAGGCTGATCGGCTGTGAATCAAAACCGCGTTCAGGTTTCGGAATCTGCATAATAGGATGAAGGTATCCGATGCTTTTTTGGCGTCTTTATTTTGACAAGGGGATTGAAAAAAAGGTGGGGGTGGGTTGGGGGGCGGGGGGGGTTTCTCTGTCTCTTTGCTCTGTCTCTGTATGTATGTGTGTCTGTCTGTCTGGTTGTTTATCTGTTTCTCTCTGTCTGTCTTTTTATTTGTCTGTTTCTACCCCTTCCTCTTCTCCTTCTCTCTCTAATCGTCTATTTCTGTTCTCTCTGTCTATGTGTAAGCGCATTCTTGTGTGTGTGTGTGAAAGAGCTTTTGTGTCTATTTATGTTTTTGAAGTATGTGTGTGAGTGCGCCCGGCGTGTATATGTTTGTGGGTGCATGCATGCATGCATGAATGTGTGCGTGAGAGAGAGAGACAGAGACAGATACAGAGTGAGTCTGTTTCTACGCTTGTATACTTCTAAAAAAAAAAGGCAACTTTCCTACAGACAGGAGAAGAACGTCTTCGAAAAAGAAAGAATATGAAACCGGTTGTTCATTGTCATGTCGTCACACACACACACACACACACACACACACACACACACACACACACACACACACACACACACACACACACACACACAGACCCCCCCACCTTTGCTCCCCCTGCCCCGCTCTCCCCATCCACACCCACACACCAACACCAACACACACAGCAGGCGGAGGGATGACAAGTGAAAATCGATGTTTTAATTGAGCAACAGGACAGAAACCGGTTGACCAAGACGTGAACATTGACGTCAGTTGACCGGGATCACCACTGCCATCACGCCGCTCGGATAACCAGACATACTAGACAGACAGATAACTGGATAGGCATATAACCAGAGGTCAGACTACTCCCCCCCCCCCCTCGCCACACACACACACACACACACCTCCCTCCTCCCAAGAGATCGCGTGCAGACGAGGAAACAAGCGGAGTTTATGACGACGACTCGCTGTTTCCAACGTCTGCTGATCAGATGAAGTCACGTCAGATTTCTCTCCGATTCTGTTCCACATAAGTTTTCAGATAATCGTGGGATTTTTTTTTTTTTTTTTCGTGAGGGGAGATTTTGTTCTTTTAATAGAATAATGTTATTATATCACTTCAAAGGGACCGATGGTCGTTATTTATCTGGGGTTTCGATTAGACTTCACAAGGAGAGAGGGAAGAAGGGGGTGGGGAGTGGGGGTTCCGTTTTGGCCTGGACCTTCAAAGACCTCGGCAGTTAGGGTCCTTTGATATTTGATTTGTCACCTCGATGTGTAACTTTTTTTTTTCTTTTTTTTTTAATAGTGGGGAGAACTCTGTTTCTGTCTCTCTCCCTCTGAGTATCTGTCTCTCTGTTTCTTTGTTTCTTTCTCTGTTTCTCTGTATTTGTCTGTCTGTCTGTCTCTCTCTCTTCCATCCCTCTCTCCCTCCCCACCTCTCCCTCTCTGTCACTGTCCCTGTGTTTCTCTCTCTCTCTCTCCACCCCCCTCTCTCTCCCTCTCTCTCTTCACATTCTAGAATGGATAATTCAGAAAAAAAAAATTAGAGAACATCAGACAGGATTTAAACAGGGCTGTTCAACAATTGATCACATATTTACTCTAATGGCTGCAGTACAGAAACAGTTTGCAAACAATAAAAAGTTGTATGTAGCATTTGTGGACTTTGAAAAGGCTTTTGACTCCATTTCCAGAAAACTTTTATGGCCAGTTTTATTAAAGAATGGAATCAGTGGTAAGTCACATCGTTGTGTGAAAAGCATGTACAATGAAGTGAAAGCGATAGTGAGAGCTGGGGCAACATTATCTGATTGTGTTAATTGCATTTGTGTGGTTAAACAAGGGAAATGTTTGTAGCCCGGTCTAATAATGCAGTATGGTCAACATGGAGTTACTTTTGATTTGATTGAATTGTTTGTTCTACTTTTTTTTGCTGATGATGTGATTTTGTTATCTACAACAACAGTGGGTTTACAGCGACAGTTGAACAGTTTATATGCTGCAGCAAGTAACTTACAGTTAAAAGTAAATAGAGATAAAACAAGTATTGTTGTTTTCCGAAAGAGAAGGTGTGTAGCAAGAAACGAAAGATGGTCATGTGGAAATGAAAGAATTACTGTTGTAAATGCATATAGGTATCTTGGAATTTATTTTTCAACAAAACTTAGTTTCAGTTTCGCATGTCAGGATATAGCAAATAAAGCAAAGAAAGCAGTTATTCGGAACTTCATATTTTGTATAAGCTTGATTGTAATTCATTTGGTATTTTTGTCAGGTTATTTGATGCTCAAGTCCAGCCAACACTGCAGTATGGTGCAGAAATATGAGCATTGGAAAGGAGTGAACAAATAGAAAAAGTACACTTTTGAACGAAATGAATGAACGAAAATAGGCTACCGTTCAAAGCTTATTGGATGTTGTATTCCTTAGATAATAATGGCAAAAAAAAAAAAACATGGACAGCGTGTGTTCGTCAGTGCTTTAATTCTTATGGTTATTATTTTGTGTGGGATAATCAGGGTGTTGAAGATATTGCATTTTTATAGAGTGTTTTAGACAGCAAATAGTTATTGTAGGTTGCAAGATTGGCATGACCATACTATGGAAACTAGCGATGGATTTGCGCAGTTTAGAATCTTTAAAACATCGCAGGGGACTAAATCATATATTGGGATGGAAATAAACAGATATGTAAAAAGTGCACTGGCAAAATTTATATTTGGTGTTTCTAATATTGCTGTTCACAGTTTCAGATACTGTAGTAGGAGTGAATATGTATGTACGTGTCGATTGTGTAACCTTGGTAGGGAAGATGAAATGTATTTTTGTTATGTTGCCCTGCTTTGAGTGACCTCAGACAAAGATTAATTCAACCTTAATATTATAAAGATCCCTGTGCTTTTAGAATTTGCTCATGTCGTCAAAACATGAGCTTCCTCAACAAAACTTGGCCATATACTTACATGAGGCATTGAAGAAACTTCGCCTCGTTATTTTGTGAATGTTGTTGAGTATTGCATTAGCAACTTTGGGTTGATTTGTGATGTTGGTTTATCGTGTCAAGTCATCTTCTTTCTTTATTTTCTTGTATGACCACCTTCAGAAAGGGGCTTTGGCTTTACTCTGAATAAAAGATCGTTATCGTTATCTCTTCACAGTCTTCTTCCCACTCCGTGCTTCTCTCTCTCTCTCTCTCTCCCTCTTTCCACTCTCCTCACTCTCCACCTTCCAACCCCTCTCTTGATTCTCTTCTCTCTCAGTCTGTGTGCCCGCCTCTCTCTCTCTCTCTCTCCCTATATATATATATATATAATGTGTGTGTGTGTGTCCCCACCTCTATAACTCTGTGTGTGTGTGTGTGTGTGTGTGTGTGTGTGTGTGTGTGTGTGTGAGACTATCTGTCTATCTGTATGTGTGCCCGCCTTTATAACTCTGTATGTGTGTGTGTGTGTGTGTGTGTGTGTGTGTGTGTGCGTGACTATCTGTCTGTGTGCTCGCCTCTATAAGTTTGTGTGTGTGTGTCTGTGTGCCCGCCTCTATCTGTGACTGTCTGTGACTGTCTGTCTGTGTGCACGCCATTCTGTCTGTCTGTCTGACTGTCTCTGTGTGTGACTGTCTGTCTGTGTGCACGCCATTCTGTCTGTCTGTCTGTGTGCCCGTCTTTCTCTCTGTCTGTCTGTGTCTGCCCGCCTATCTATCTGTGTAACTCTGTGTGTGTGACTGTCTGCCTGTCTCTTATTTTCTCACCCCACTCGCACAAACACACACGCAAGGCTTATCCGCGATCCTTTTTTTTTCTTTTTCTTTTCGCTCTGTCTCTTCCTGGTCACAAACAGAGAATTAGAGCTGAGAAGGAGGGCACTGGCGACAGCGGACGAAAAGTCTGTCAAGGTGATTTTAATGGGAATTGTTGAAGAAGCTGCTGCACTTGGTGATCTCGTTTTTTGTTGTTGTTGTTGTTGTTGCTTTTGTTTTTTTTTTCCCCCTACCCCTTCCTACTCACGCACGCACGCACACACACACACACACACACACACACACACACACACACACACACACACACACACACATACAAGCGCGTGGAAAAAGGCTTAGGGAGGTGACAGAAAGGGAAGTCGTGTTGAAAGGATTGTTCTGGCATGTTTATGATTTTGTTTTCGCCCCTCCCCTTCCCTCCCCTCCCCTCCGCCCCGTCCCCCGTCCCCCTCTTCCCGCTTCTTTCAGTCTTTGTCTCTTGTGTCTCTTGTCCCCCCCTTCTGGCCCTCCATCTCTCCCAGACCTTCCGTCTTTTCTCTACCTTTTTCTCTACCTCTTCCCTCTCCCCTCCTCCCTTCCACTCTCCCCCTTCCCTCTCCCTTTCCTCTCCCTTCCACTCTCCCCCTTCCCTCTCCCTATCACTCTCCCCCTTCCCTCTCCCTTTCCTCCCCCCCTTCCCTCTCCCCCTTCCCTCTCCCTTTCCTCCCCCCTTCCCTCTCCCTTTCATCCCCCCCCTTCCCTCTCCCTTTCACTCTCCCCCTTCCCTCTCCCTTCCACTCTCCCCCTTCCCTCTACCTTTCATCCCCCCCTTCCCTCTCCCCCTTCCCTCTCCCTTTCACTCTCCCCCTTCCCTCTCCCTTCCACTCTCCCCCTTCCTTCTCCCTTTCATCCCCCCCCTTCCCTCTCCCCCTTCCCTCTCCCTTTCACTCTCCCCCCTTTCCTCTCCCTTTCACTCTCCCCCTTCCCTCTCCCTTCCACTCTCCCCCTTCCCTCTCCCTTTCATCCCCCCCCTTCCCTCTCCCCCTTCCCTCTCCCTTTCTCCCCTCCCCTTCTTTCTTTCCTCTTCATTTCTCTCCCCTTCCCTCTCCCTTTCATCCCCCCCTTCCCTCTCCCCCTTCCCTCTCCCTTTCTCCCCCCCCCCTTCTTTCTTTCCTCTTCATTTCTCTCCCCTACCCTCTCCCTCTTCCTCCCTTTCTTCCCCCCTTCCCTCCCCCCTCCTACCTATCTCTTTCAGTCGTGTCGTGTCTAGGGCGGCGTCGCTGCACTGCACTCATCCATCGCATGGCATCCTTGGGGGCGGGGGGGGGGGTTGGGGGGGAGGTTGGGGGGGGGGGAGCTTGTGGCACGTATGATAAGTGTTGTACACACACACACATATATATATATATATATATATATATATATATATATATATATATATATATATACATATACACACACGTGCATTAAAGTACAACATCCATACACAAGCAAGCACACACATAACACACAAACAAACATAGACATACACGCGCACACACATACGCACACGTTATCACACGTAAGCACGCACGCACGCACGCACACACACACACACACACACACACACACACACACACACACACACACACACACACACAGAATGACAATGACAAATGTTTTATTGGGGGTAGAATGGATAAGCTTGAAGCTTCTTTACACCATGCCCTCACACACGCATACACATACATACGCACAATATAATACATGAAACAAGTGTGAATGAATAAATGACATAGAACAAATGAAACAGACAGTAACAGATACAAAGATAGATAAATCAAAGAATACAATAAATTATTACGAAAACATCATGAAAATCATACAAAACAATAATTGACACATGGAAATCTTGTGCACACACATGCATCATACACATGCACTCGGACACACAAGCACACGCGTACTTACACAGCGCCTTTCCCCCCAGCTTACACACTGTTGGAGAAAAAATGATGAAATTATTGTCGGCTTTGTAAGATCTCATCATATGTTTTGATTTTGCTGGAACTAATTACACTTATTGCATCATATATTTTTGATACGCTTTTTTTTTTTTTTTTTTGAATGATGCTATGGTACATCTATTTCTGAGATAGTGGGGGATTTCATTCCACACACTCACACACACACACACACACACACACACACACACACACACACACACACACACACACACACACACACACACACACACACACACACACACACACACACACACACACACACAGAGAGAGAGAGAGAGAGAGAGAGAGAGAGAGAGAGCAGAAGTTCAAGAACCGCGATGGTGATGATGAAGGAGAAGAAGAAGAATGAGGAGGAGCAGAAGAATAACAACAACAACAAGAAGGAGGAGGAGAAGGAGGAGGAGATGAATAAAAGGAAGAAGAAGAAGAAGATGGTGATGATGGTGAACATGAACGTTGTGTCACATGCCACACAAGACTAAAAACTGGTCGCTAGGACGGCAAGCAGCAAGAGATCACATCACTTGCAGATGAGAACCAAAGGAACAGTCACCCAGCGCTCAGTCCAACTAACCCAGGTGATGCTAATCGTGAACCCTTTGAAATCTTTCCTCCATAAACCTTGCACAACGTCGGGGGTCTGAGGTCTGCGCTCAGAGGACCTTTTGTCCAAACTGTTATTTTGCAACTTCAAGGGGACTTCTCCATTGTTCGAGCCCCGACCCCCATCAGAGTTCATTCGTGGACAAAGAGCTTCAAGAGCGCCTGAGAGCGGAGACAAAGGACGCTGTTGTTGTGTTGCTGAAGAGTTCCTGTGAGCGGATAGATTGCATGATTATAACTTCAAAGACCGGAGGTGATGAAGGTTCGTTTGATGTTTTGTTGTCGTGTAATTTGATACTTCTCCTTTTTGCATAGCGACAGCCAGGGCCTCTTCTTAAACCTTATTGACCCCCCCCCCCTCCCTCCTCCCCACCCGTTCCCCGCCGCCGCCTTCTCGCTTCTCTGTCTCATCCTCTGTCCCTGTCTCTCTCCCCCTTTCTCTCTCTCTCTCTCGCTCTCTGTGTCTCTTTCCCCCCCTCTCTCTCTCTCTGTTCGTAGAAGATGCGCTCGCGCTTCCGTCAAAGCATGCGTGCTCTCTTGCGTCCCCCCCCCCCCCCCCCCCGGATGACTTCATTTCATTAGGTAATCAATTATTGCCTCGCGATTTTACCATCTCTTGCGTCTGATGAAACCTTTACGCTACTTATTCTCGTGAGTCGTTTGAACTAGTGCAGTTGATGGATCGTCTAACAACCGGCAACATTCATCCATCAACGCTGACATGGATTACAGGATCTTTTACGTGCGTATTTGATCTTCTGCTTGTGTATACACACGAAGGGGGTTCAGGCACTAGCAGGTCTGCACATATGTTGACTTGGGAGATCGTAAAAATCACCACCCTTTACCCACCAGGCGCCGTCGCCGTGATTCGAACCCGGAACCCTCAGATTGAAAGTCCAACGCTTTAACCACTCAGCTATTGCGCCCGTCTGATCTCTATCTAAAAAGACATGAGTAAGCCCGTTGTTACAGTACTCTGCTGAACTCTTCAAGACAAAAAGTAAAAATACTCGGCTAAGCTCTCACAGACATATAGTTAAGTCAAAATACTCTTAAAGGCCCGTAACTCGGGTCGTGTTGGAGACGCCGGCCATTCCGTTTACATCATTTCTGGATTTTTTTTTCCCTGAAGTAAAAGAAAATTCGGTGAAGAAAAACAACCGAGCAACACAAAAAAGTTGACAAAAAGCCATTATAGTATTCACCACAGCCGAATGGGCAGTTGCAGTGGCCATTCCAAAGTTATAACAAAGTCACTTCCTAGGCAACAGACCAGAGTATAGCAGTCTTGACAGTACCTTAATGATTCCGAAGAGAGACTTCAGGAGCGGGGAAATGTAGGTGAGGGACCTCATTTGTGTGTGTGTGTGTGTGTGTGTGTGTGTGTGTGTGTGTGTGTGTGTGTTGGAGCGTTTGCGTTTATGCATACACGTATGCACTTTCAAACATAATATGTGCAGACAAAAAGGGAATACAAACGCAGGCATACTAAAACACACACACACACACACACACACACACACTCTCTCTCTCTCTCTCTCTCTCTCTCTTCTTCTTGCGGGCGCGTTCGCTTACAAACAATGGAGGAAAGGGAAAAAGGAAGAAAAAAAAACACATTGAAGGTTGAAGAGGTGGTAGGTTTACGATTGCATTGACTTGCTAGTAAAATGTCTGTCGAAATTAGGTTTCCTTTTACCCCCCCCCCCCCACTCCCCCCCACCCCGCCAAGAAAACGAAAGAGAGAGAGAGGGGAGCAAGAGAGTACAAGAAAAATGGGTGCTTGAGAGAGAGGCAAAAAATGAAAAGGAGTTTGGTGTGTGTTTTTTTTCAACACAGAGGCTGGAGGAAAAGTGGGAGAACTTTTTCTCCCCATCACTTAACTCATTTGAACGAAGAGAGAGGCACACACAAACTCTTAACGTCCAAAGTCCATGAAATACAGTTGTACTGTTGTCGTTGATGCTGTTGCTAGCAACAATACTACTACTACTAAAACTACTGATGCTACTACCACTACGGCAGAAGGAAGCTTTGAGTGCCTTAAGAAATACAGCATTAAAAATGAACCGAGTACGTTCACTGGATGAAATAGAAACATAAAAAAAAATACTAGAAGAGTCGTAAAAGATTCATGAAAGTACAATCTTTTTTTGGTTTGTTGATTTCTGTTGCTACTGCTGCTGTTGTTGTTGCTGTTGCAGCTGCTGCTGCTGATGATAATAATGACGCTGCTGCTGCTGTTTTGATGATGATGACAATGACAATGATGATGATGATGTTACTGTCATCGTCTTTGTTACAGCTTGCACCCTCAGACATCAGTGTCAGCACAGATGGTGAGCCAAGCAGGAAACGTGCTAGAAGATTCGTCTACTGCTTCTCTCTTGTATCCTGTGTTCCTCCATTCATAAGGTTGGTGTTTGTGCTAGCTGTTATTGTCGTTTCTTCTTCTTCTTCTTCTTCTTCTTCTTCTTCTTCTTCGTCCTCACACTACTACATCTACTATGTTTCTATTATGACTAGTTCTTCTACTTACCACATACTCAGTTTTTAAGGTTAGTATTTCTTCTTGGCGTCCTTTGTTAATTTTCTTCTTCTTCATTTCATACTTACCTTGCTCTTCCTCCAACTACTACAATAACTACTATTACATCCATTTCCACTTCCTCCTCCTCCTCCTCTTCTTCTTCTTCTTCTTCTGCTGCTGCTGCTGCCACTACTCCTCTCCATAGTTGTATCCCCTTCCTCAGCCCTGATGACTATGGCCTTAGTGGTTGGCTGGGTTATAAAAAACATGATTTATATTATTATTGTTTATTTATTTAGTTAGTTATTTATCTAGTTAATTTTTTTGTTTTTTTTTTTGTACGCTTATAGTTGACTTCATCAAGTTTTTGCGCCTTATACATATCATTAGTAGTAGTAGTTCTTTTTTGTATGTATTTATCTTTTTTTTTATTAGATTTTTTTCTCAAGGCCTGACTAAGCGCGTTGGGTTACGCTGCTGGTCAGGCATCTGCTTGGCAGAAGTGGTGTAGCGTATATGGATTTGTCCGAACGCAGTGACGCCTCCTTGAGCTACTGAAACTGAAACTGAAACCGATCCCCATCCTACTTCATTTCCTTTCCTCCTCTCTCGGTCCTCTTCCTGGTCTTCCACTCTTTTCTTCTCCGTGTTTTACTACAACTACTGCTGCTACTGCTGCTGCTACTGCTGCTGCTACTGCCTGTCCACACTGCGTCAGAACCTTCCGGGCGCGGATTGGCCTGATCAGTCATCTGCGCACCCACAGAGCCCAACCCACCCACCCCCAGGATGACTAGATGGTCCTCGTCGATCCCGACGGACGAACCACATTGTTGTTACTGTCACTCTGCAGTCATCACTGCTACTCCGATATTGTTACTGCTGCTGCTGCTGTTCCTGTTGTCGATACTGTTGCTGTTGTTGCTGTCACTACTCTTTCTGCTACATTTTCTTCTTCTCTCTCCCCCTCCCCCACCCCCCACCCCCCCTACTCCCCCCATTTTTTTCTGTAAATTATCAGAATTTATGCCGGAATTTGTTTTCTTTTATTTCGAAACATTTGTAATTCCACCCAGATGTTGGCTTAAAAAAACAACAACAAAAACCAAAACAAAACAACCCCCCCCCCCCAAAAAAAAACAAAAAAAAACAACAAAAAAAAAAAAACCAAAAAAAAACACCACATCATTCAAAAGTCATGTTTTGTGTCCTAACTGAA
>NC_134900.1:33047369-33059869 GCF_041734735.1 Babylonia areolata
ATATCAGCAATATATTTCCCTTATTTTCGGAAATTCTGTCTGTCTACTGAAAAAAAAAAAAGAGAGAAAAAAAAGTGAGAATTTAATGTTTGACACTGATAGTATGCCATGCATGGGAAACGAGTAGTTCTTGAGGGACCGGGGTCGGCGGCAGTGTGGCTGCAGTGGACCGCTGCTGTATTGTCGGTGGCCCCCCCCCCTGCCAAGTTCACACCCAGGATATTTTTTGGTCATCATGATCATGGTGATGATCATGATCATGATGACGACTACGACAACAAACTCCCTTCGGTTTAACGTCTTTTCACTTGAAGCGATAAGACATCAATATGTCTTTGCCCTGTACTTTCTAATACACAAAGTATTTTCATTTTGCATATGTAAACCTTTGTCTGAATATTAAAAAAAAAAATGTTGGGGGAAAAAACTGTCTTCAGTTTAACGTCTTTTCACTATGGGCGACATCAAATAACAAACATGGGATCCTTCTTCTTCTTCTTCTGCGTTCGTGGGCTGCAACTCCCACGTTCACTCGTATGTATACGAGTGGACTTTAACGTGTATGACCGTTTTTACCCCACCATGTAGGCAGCCATACTCCGCTTTCGGGGGTGTGCATGCTGGGTATTTTCTTGTTTCCATAACCCACCGAATGCTGACATGGATTGCAGGATCTTGAACGTGCGTATTTGATCTGCTTGCGTATACACACGGGGATTCAGGCACTAGCAGGTCTGCACATATGTTGACCTGGGAGATCGGAAAATTTTCCACCCTTTATCCACCAGGCGCCGTCACCGAGATTCGAACCTAGGACCCTCAGATTGAAAGTCCAACGCTTTAACCACTCGGTTATTGCGCCCGTCGGACATGGTAGTCCAAACACCGGGGGGTTACATCTAGCCCGGAGACTACAGTAAACCACTGCACCGCCCGCTCTCAGTGCGAATAGAGGCGATAAACTGTCGCCATGGAGTGCTCTCCAGATGACCTGGCTGCTGCTCCCTGTCTGTCGCTGCCGCTGTCCCTGGACAGGGTCTGCAGTCAGCGGGACTGGACTGGGTCCCTTGGGACACCACTGCCTGTTGGTGGGTGTGTGGCCATCGTAAAGGCGGTGTGTGGCCATCGCAAAAAAAAAGCAAAAAAATGGGTAGTGTATGGCGGTGTGTGGCCATCACAAAATGGGCACAGTATAGCGCTGTGTGGCCATCACAAAATGGGTACTGTATAGCGCTGTGTGGCCATGGCAAATGGGTACTGTATGGTTGAGCTGGATCTCCTTTGTTGTGGCCCAGTGCCGGCGTGAAAAGCTACTAACGTTTTTGGTTCAAACTTTTATTTTCCATTTTCTCTGCGTTTTTTTTTTTTTTCAAACGCATTTCCGGGTCTGCTGTCAAAGCGCCAGCATTAAGTCCCTCGTGACCGAGGCGGGTTTGGTTTATGAGGGGGGTTGTAAAAGACCTCTTTGGATGGGTTTTTTTGTTTTTTTGATTTTTTTTTATGATTGAGCATTAGCGTCAAAAAGCAACTTTTTTTTTTAAAGGGAAAAAAGAGTTGGCTCTGATGTAGATATTTGCATTTTAATGGGCCAGGGAATGGGCTCAGCTTGACAGAGCTGGTTCGTGGATGTGGGTTTAGTGAGTACAACTGGTTTTTTGTCACTGGTCATGGTGGTTGCTTTTAGTTTTTGGTTTTGTTTGGATTCTCTCTCTGTGTCTCTCTCTGTCTCTGTCTCTGTCTGTCTGTCTGTCTGTCTCTCTGTCTCTCTGTCTGTCTGTCTCTCTCTCTCTCTCTCTCTCTCTCTCTCTCTCTCTCTCTCCCTCTCCGTGTGTGTTTGTGTGTTGCTTTTCAGCAGATTTTTTAAAAAGTCAGTTTCGAATTTTCATTATGATACTTAAGAGTGAAGCTTCTGCAGGTAGTGCCCCATTTTACTGGCTGCAGTCACTTGTTCATAGCGGGTGGCGTATGGCATTCCGACAATGTCAAAAGTGGTTATGATGGATGCTTTTTTTGTTTGTTTCTGTTCTTGATTTTTGTTTGGATTCTTTCTCTGTGTGTGCATGTGTGATGCTTTTCCATTGATTTGATATAAGCCCGTTTCAAATTCTCACAATGATACTTAAAAGCATAGCTTTTGCAAGTAGTGCCCCATCTTAATGGCCGCAGTCATTTGTCACAGCGGGTGGCGTATGGCATTCCAGCAGTATGAAAAGTGAAGTTTTGCCATCTGTGCATAAAATTTGCAATTTTGATGAAAACGATCAGACAGCAGTAGTTGTGGACCCGGGACTGATCCGTGCAGATGATATGAAGGTTTCTGTCTCCTGCATAAGTCACGAGGATTCCTCCGTGTGTGTGTGTGTGTGTGTGTGCTCTGGCGTACGATGTGCACGCGCGCGCGCGCGTGTATGTGTGTGTGTGTGTGTGTGGTTGCGGTGTCTGTGTCAGTGCCGGGATCACATGCATTTAACAACGCTCGTGCGTTATACCTATGAGCATGCAGCGTGGATAGGGTATGTGTGTGAATTACTGAGTGAGTGAATGAGGGAGCGTGTGTGTGTGTGTGTGTGTGTGTGTGTGTGTGTGTGTGAGAGAGAGAGAGAGAGAGAGATGGTAAATGAGAAGACAAATGTAGGTGTGTGTGCAGACAGACAGGGAGAAGGTGACCGAATGGTTCAGACGGGTACACGTAGACACTCATCTCTGCCAATACAGTGTTTGTGAGGGTCTGGGTTCGAATCCCCGCTCTCGCCCTTTCTCCCAAGCTTGTCTGGAAAATCAAACTTAGCGTCCAGTCATTCGGATGAGACGATAAACCGAGGTCCCGTGTGCAGCCCGCACTTGCTTGGCGCACTGAAAAAGAACCCATGGCAACGAGAGTGTTGTCCTCTGGCAAAAATTCTGTAGAAGACACTCACTCTGATAGGTACACAATATATATATATATGCATGTACTCAAGGCCTGACAAAACAGCGTTGGGTTATGCTGCTGGTCAGGCACCTCCCTAGCAGATGTGGTGTAGCGTACATGGCTTTGTCCGAACGCAGTGGTCGCGTCCTGGAGAAACTGGAACTGAAACAGACAGACGGACAAACAGGAGCACAGGCCAACAGACGTGCATCACCACAACTGACACAGGTCCAGCGACAATCTTCAACGTTTATTATACACAACACTTTTTCTCCATTCTGACTCCAAAACGCCCATCCCCACGAAGACAGGAAAAAAACAACAACAAAAAAACAAAAACGAACCCTCGTTTTATTTCAATGTCTTTATTTGATTTTGCACATCAAAAAGCACACGGCTTATGTCCCTCAAGAGAGACACAGTAGACAGACGTGAAAGAAATGTTTAAAAAAAAAAAAAAAAAAAAAAATCGATGTCCACAAAGAAAACGACCAAAGCACAGCAGTCGAGCACTGGTATATTTATTTTGATTTACGTCTGAGCACGCTTTTCAAGCAGAAAACAATATAAATGTATTATGGTGGCATTTTGTTTCATGACGTCCCTCCTCTCCCCCTCCCCCCCCCCCCCCACTCCGACTCTCCGCATCCTCCCCCCCAACCCCCTCCTCCGCAGGCCCTTCTTCCCCCCCCCTCCCCCACCCCCCTCCAGCACCCCCTTCCTTCCCACCCCCATCTGTCTTTCATTGCTTACTTGCCACCTGCCACTGTATTATAGTCGGAATGATTTCCAGCCGGTTATGTACATCGAAAGCACGCGATGATTAATTGTGAAGTGTGATATTGTGTTTTGTTATGTTTTGAAGAGTAATTGTTGAGTACGATATTGTGTTTTGTTATGTTTTGAAGAGTAATTGTTATGTAATGACATTGTGTTGTGTTACGTTTTGCGTTGCGTTGCGTTGCGTTGCGTTGCGTTGTTTTGTTATGTATCGTATTGTACTGCGTTACATTGCATTGTATGGTAATGTGTTGTGTTGTGTTGTGTTGTGTTGTGTTGTGTTGTGTTACTTTTTCGTCACAACAGAATTCTCAGTGTGAAATTCGGGCTGTTCTCCTCCAGGGAAAGCGCGTCGCTTCAGTGAGAGTGCGACCTAGGGTGGTGGTGTTTTTTTTTGTTTGTTTGTTTGTTTTTGTTTGTTTGTTTGTTTGTTTTTTTACTTCAAGTGGATGAAAGTGGTCCAGAAGGGAAACAATAATCCTTCCTTCCTTCCTTCCTTTCTTCCTTGTTCCCCTTTCTTCTTTCTCTCCTTACTTTGTCTCCTTTCTTTCTTCATTCATTCATTGCTTTCTGTCTACCGTATGCTCTCTGTCGCAGGCCAATACGCAGGCCTACTCAGTTATGAACATAACTTGGGTCAGAGGTATGTATGCAACTGTATTTGCAGGTCAGTGTTTTTTTACTCTCTCTCTCGCCACCACGTGACAACAGCAGCTGCTACGGTTCACGATTACTTAATAGTAGTAGTAATACCAGCAGCAGTAGTGGTATTAGTAGTAGCAACAGCAGCAGCAGTAGTTGCAGTATAGCAGCAGAAGCAGTAGCAGCAGTAGTAGTGGTGGTAGTAGTTGTTGTAGAATTAGCAGTCAGGCAAAACAAAAAAAAAAAGCAGGTGGTCTCTGTCTCTCTACAAAACTCTGCCTGTCTCTCTTCCCGCTGTTCCTCTCTGACCGCCCCCACCCCCACATCCCTGTCCACCCCAACACCACCACCCACCTCCCTCCCCTGTCCTGCCCACCCCCACACCCCATCTTCCCCTTTGACCCTCTTCGTTCTCCCAGTGTTCTGAAGGGATTGGATCATGTGGTTCAGCCCAATTTGTGGTTTGCCTTAAACACACACACACACACACACACACACACACACACACACACACACATACACACACACGCGCACACACACATACACACGCGCGCGCACACACACACACATACATGCACACACGCGCGCGCGCATACACACACACGCGTACACACAGACACATACAGGCACAGACACAACACACACACACACACACACACACACACACACACACACATGCATGCACAGACACATACACACACACACACACACACACACACACACACAAATGGGGAGGAACTGTGTGAGGCTGTGTGAGACATACACTGAAACATTACGAGTCCACTGTGAAAAATAAAATATATATATATATATTGGAGTGCGGGAATACATACGTAAAATGATATGACTGATGATGGGAGATGGAACAATATACGAGTATCCGTATATATATGTGTGTGTTTTTTGTACTTGTCAATAGTTATAATTATCATTTGTGTCCGTCACAGAGTACACACAGCAATATAAATTGGCACCATTGTTGATTGATTAACGTGTTGTCGGCCAATTGTGTCAGTGTTGTGTGATACACACACACACACACACACACACACACACGCGCGCGCATGCACACACATACACACACACACACACACACACACACTCTCTCTCTCTCTCTCTCTCTAAATGTCACGAACTAAAAATCTTTGTCTACTTTTTCAGTTACGAAATTTGTGTCCATGATATTGGTGCCTTTCCCCTTTGTTTTTGGTATTTTGTGTGTCTTAATTGTGTGTATACACCTCCTTCTGCAAACAGACCGGTAGCCTTGCAGTAAAATATATCTGAGTTCTGAGTTCACTCTCTTTCTTATAAAAAAAAAAAAAAAATTATGTGTGAGCCTATTAGTAAGAGTTCGTGAACTGAATGGCTGATTTCAATAATGAGCTTAGAGCTGACCGTTTTCTTTAAAAAAAAATCTACTAGCGTGAAGAACTGATTAAAAATCAACGTAATTACTACGATGAAAAGGTTGACATTTTGGCTTGAAAAAAAAAGCTAAAGGTTCTACGAAAGTGTTAGATTTAAATATCCTGCTTTCAATGCTGGTATGTTACACCATGGGTGAAAAAAGAAAAAAACCAAAAACAAAACAACCGCCAATGGTAACGAATTCAGCTGGAAGAGAAGAAAAAGGCCGGTAACTCGGGAGTTACATACATAAATAAAGAAAAATATATGTTTTCATCCTAAACCATCGCCAAAATGATTTCTACAGACGACAAATCATTTCTTTGATGTGTAGATGGCAGATGTATTGTTTCAACACGAAATATGTCCGTAATGTTTCTAGCATAATATTTTTCTTTCATGTGGTGCTGACATAATAGTCGATCACATCCTAACTGGCCCTACGTTTAACTCTTTCACCGCCAAGCTCGCATTTATGCACAGGCGTGGTAGAAGACCCATGTCACTGAAAGGTGATCATTCATTGGTCTGTTATCCATGAACATACTGCCCATAATGTTATGTGGTAGGATAGGCCATATTTTCTATACACCGCATGGGGAATCCCCAGCTATTCTTAGCTACTGTCTTTTCTGTGTTTATACCACAAGGGAATTTTGTACTCTAAATTGACTGGCGGTGAAAGGGTTAATACTGCATCCCTGACCTGAAATCATCTCGTGTTGAAATTTTCAGCAGTCTATTGCCAATATACGATTTTTTTCTCCTTCTTCAAATCTCTGTTAAATAGTACAATTATTTCACTTTTATACTTATTATTTTCTTGTTACAAGGATGTCATATTGTTATAGTTTTCTTTCAACAAAACTTGACCCAATTATTCTCATTATCTCACACACACACACACACACACACACACACACACATATACATATATATATATATATATACACGCACACATACACATACACACACACACACACACACACTCTCTCTCTCTCTCTCTCTCTGTCGGTCTGTCTTAGTCATGACTGGTATATCAAGCATATCGAATGCACATTATCTTCATTCCACTTTGCTATCCAAGGACTGTTCGTCTCCTTATGTTTAGTCTGTATGTCTTCTGAGCATATTCTGAAGAAAAAGTAAAAAAAACAAAAACAAGAACAACAACAACAATAACAAAAACATTTTTAAAAACCCGAAAACAACGACATTGGAATTAAGATAAATCGCAAGGCTAAAATCAACGAAGACAACAGTAACCACAATAATAATAATAGTAATGATAATAATAATACCAGTCACCGTACCATTTTAAAATAATCACATCAAATACACACACAGCGTTGTTACTTGTTGGTATTAAGCAAAACAAAAAAAGAAAGAAAAGAAAAATAGAGAGAAAGATATTATGCTGTTATGACTCGTATGAAAAGCACAAAAAAATATGTCTTTTCGGTCAGCCCGTTTTCATTCATCCGTCTGTCTTTATTTATTTATTTATTTTACATTAATCTTGCAAATAAATTTCTTGCCACAAAATAATTATTATCTTCTCATGAACTGTGGACACCCCCCCATATTGAGAATAAGTCATTCGCCACAGCGCAGCGCCACTACGAGGTTTCGTCTGTGTGTATATCATTTTGTTCACCGATCAAGATCAGTTGTATAGTTTTTTCCCGTACAAAATCCAGCGATAGACACAGACAGCTACTGATATAACTCTGTGTGTTAGCCATGGATGACTCCATTTTATGTATGTACTTGTATAATATTCCTTGTGACCCCGGTACACTTGGTAATAAAGACATATTCTGTTCTGTTCTATAAATTTTTTGGGGGTGGAGGTTTTGGGAGGAGGCAGGGGTAAACGTGTGGGAGGGAGGTGGTGGAGGGGGAGCTGTGTGTGTGTGGGGAGGGGGGAGGCGTTGCCGGAGGGTCATGAGGACTTTGCGTGTACGGACTGCGTGTTGCATTCGGGATAGTGGTTTACTGTTTCACTCAAAAGACTAGCATCCTTGCCACAGCCAAGACGTGCGTGAATACAGACTGATGGGTCTCCCACTTTCTTGACAAATGGCTCTGTCAGGACAGATGGTCTATTCTGAAGCATACCAAAAAAAAACCCAACAAACAAACAAACAAACAACCCCCCCATCCCCCCCCCCACACACACACCGTTTTTTATGATTTGATTGAAAGAAAGAGTATATTTTGTAAGTAATACATATCTGTGCTTCTTCTTAACGACTAAAATAATATGACTGTTTGTGATTTGATTTAGAGGAAAATTGTACTTGATAAATGAAATATATTTACACGTCCGAGAGATAGAAAAATGCGCACACGAATTACGCCATGTGCAAAACTAGTCCTGAAGTATTGTGCTTTTTGAAGCATTAATCGTAAATCATGATATTTTTATTCCCCCCATGGGGGCAAAGTCATTTTCAAAACTGGTCTTGAAGTATATTGTTTTTTGAAACATTAATTATAAATCATGATATGCTCTCCATTGGGGAAAAGTCATTTGCAAAACTAGTCCTGAAGTATTGTGCTTTTTGAAGCATTAATTGTAAATCATGATATTTTTATTCTCCCCATGGGAGAAAAGTCATTTGCAAAACTGGATTTGAAGTATACTGGGGTTTTTGAAGCATTAATTATAAATCATGATATGCTCTCCATTGAGAAAAAGTCATTTGCAAAAGTAATCTTGAAGTGTTTTCAGGAGCATTGAATTGTAAACCATTATATTCTCACACAGTCCATGAGGGAAAAAAGTCTTTTGCAAGCTTGCCATGAAGTGTAATGTTGTTGTTTTTTAGGGAGAGCAATAGAATCAAGCCACAATGTTCCAACACTTCACGTACATCCTCGCACCAACAACAACAGTCAGACGCCCCAGCGTTACGGCCCGCCTCGGTCAGCCTCTACTTCTGGCGGTGCAAGGACTCGAGCAGAAGCTCGTGCTGCTTGTCGTCAGGGCTGACGTCACCTCGGGACGCCCGGCGGCGCGTAGGTCCCCTGCTGCTGAAGTAGACGAGGGGGCAGACCACCACCTGCCCGTAGGACAGCCAGGCGGCCGCCGTCACCAGCCCCGTGTGGGCCCCGGCCCCCGACCCGAACACCCTCCAGTAAGACAGCACCTGGTAAGGCAGCCACAGCGCCGTGAAGGTCAAGGTCATGAAGAAGAAGAGGCGTATCACGTGCTGGTTGCGCGCCACGTGCAGGCTGACCACGCGGGTGTAGGGTGCCGGGCGGGGGGCAGGGCGGCGGGCGGCGAGGAGGGGACGTCCCCCCAGGTTGGCCCCGCCGGGGTTGGTGGTGTTGTTGAACCAGTGGACGAAGCCCTGCCCGTGGGGGCCGGGCCCCACGAAGCTCCAGTTGGCGCTCCTGGCCGGCTCGTAGTCCAAGGGCCGCATCTTGCGGTGGGCCCGCAGGGACAGGAAGACGCGGTAGTAGACGAGCAGCGTGATGAGCAGCAGGAGAGTGAAGACCAGCAGAAAGCCCAGCGTGTCGTTGTCGTGCCGGAAGAACTTGTGCCTCAGGGTGCACTGCCCCTCGCTGGCCTCGAAGGCGTAGGCGCCCAGCCCCACGACGGGCGGGAAGGACACGAGGAAGGCGACGGTCCAGCTGAGGAGAACCACCACCAGGTTGACGGCGCCGGCCGAGCGACGCTTGTAGCTGTAGGGGTAAACCAGGGAGAGGTGTCGGTCCGCGGCGATGTCCAGCAGGGACACGCTGGAGCTCAGCACGAAGAAGGAGTTGGCGAAGGCGAAGAGGTCGCAGGCCGAGTCCCCGTGGCGCCACACGGACCCTTGCAGCAGCGTCATCAGCACGAGCGGCAGGCAGAAGGCGGCGCGCGACAGGTCGGTCAGGCTGAGGGACAGCAGGTAGTAGAAGGGGGGCCGGTGCAGGTGGCGCTGCCGGACCACGCTCCAGATGACCAGCGCGTTGCCCGCCACCCCCATCAGCGCCAGCAGGCCCAGCGTCACCGCCTTGGCCACCAGCACGCCCAGGCCCCCGTCCTCGCTGACGTCATAGCGGTCCGCCGTGACGTCATACACGCCCGGGTGGGGGTAGTTGGTCGTGACGTCGTTGTTGTTCGGAGCGGTGGGAAAGGGGCACAGCACGAAGGGGGAAAGTGTCAGGTTGGTGAAGGTGAAGTCGCTGAAAGTGACGTTTGCTGGGGTCGTGGTGAGACTGTCCTGACTGGAGGAATGGGTTACGTTGGGGAATATTGATGACACCACCGCTGACAGATGATTTGCGGTTGAGTCGGTTGTGTTTTGGAGTTCCGTTGTCGTTTCTTGTTCCGTCGACCCACCAGAAAATTGACTGACGCTAGAAGCGGTGACGTCTTTGACAAAACCAACAGCATCCGTGGAAAGGTTTGTCACAGATGAACTGAACTGCGAGCTGCTGCTGGAAGATTCTGTTTGTGTGTGTATCGGCACAGCGCTGACGGTTGGTCCTATGCTTCTTTCCGAACTCTGTGAGAAGCCAGCAGCCCCTGTGTCCTTGAAGAGGCCTGCTGGGGGTAGTTTGCTGGCACTGACTGGGCTGAGTGAATCAGTACTTGGCAGATTAAAAACTGTTGAAGTCAAGTCTTCTTGTTCAGCAAAGTCGCCTGAGGAAATTTCTAGCGACTTGTAAGTTACTAACTCACCCTGAAAAGCAGAGTCAATTTTCTGACGAACGGGCGTATCTTCTGACATGGTGACTGGCGTTGTGAGTGCACTGCTGTCAGAAAAATGTCCGTCTGTGGAAGAAGACTGCGCCTCTGGGAACAGCCTGCCAGTGGAACTGGTCATCCTGCTGTTCTGGCTGGACGTTACAGCTTGGAACGACAGCGAAGCAGTGTCCTCTTCCCCTCGCATCTTCGTCATCATTGGTGTCAATGCTGGGTGACTTCCGACAAAGAGGAAAAGAGTGTAGGTGTTTATTTTAACGCTGGTGTGGTAACTGATGAAATGGTGGTTTCCATTACTGTGTCAAGCAAGAAGAAATGATAAGATGGTGGGACTATGTCAGTATATATATATATATGTTATTTCTTCGACACTAAGAGAGTTTCAGTACTGCTGATTTATCTGACTTTTGTGAACATGTGGGTGGTGACTCAGTAGGAATGGAACAGAAGCAGCTGGATGCAAGAGATTCCAGACAGTCTCATAAATAAAACGTTTGTTCCCACCACCGGTTGTATTTCTTGCTGGAGATGGACCACGTTTACTATAGCTGATGCAGACAGAAGAGCTGTACACTTGTTGGAGATGGACCACGTTTACTATAGCTGATGCAGACAGAATAGCTGTATACTCAGTAGTAATAACAGTCTGTTAGGAAAAGAATTCAGTTGCAGCAACAACAACAAAATATTTTTTTAACTGACTGCAGAACGCTGCAGAAGTTGGAAATGTCAGAGTCACAACGAAGCTAATTCACACTTTGTTGCAAGTCTGGAGATGGGCTTTACCGGGGGTGGAAACACACCACCGTCAGTCGAGATTTCAGTCAGCTTCCGTCCACCGTGAGTGAAAAGAAGCAGCAAACGTCACGACAGTTACAACATGCTTTAATCCAGCTTGATCATCACCACCACGGGGGAGTGGGGGGGCGGACTTTGCAGAGAGACTTGACAAAAGAAAGAAAGGAGAAAGAAAAAGGAAAAAAAGCGAAAGTAAAGACTTTCACCATAAATGAGCTCAAGTTTTGCAGGAAGGGTGTTTGCTGGCTGGTAAGGGGGGAGGGGCGGGGGGGGGTTGTGGGGGGGGGGGGGGGGGGGGCGTGGGAGGACTGAAAGTCTGTCACAGCTCTGGCCCTTTCCTGTCCAGGTCCTGGCGACAGACAGCCGCGAGCCGAACGCTGTGTCTCTAGAGTAGAGCGGTGATTAAAGGATCAGACAGGAGGACGTCCTCAGCCTCCTGGCGCCCCTGCCGTTCTGACTTAACAGGATTTCCCCCGTTCTCTGGCACTGCTGTGTGGCTGCTCGTCCTCACACTCACACTGACTGCCGCTGCTGTGTCGCCCGGCCCTCCTCTGAAACACAGCACAATGGGAGTTGTGGTGAAAGTCGAGGAGGCAGTGTGATGAGAGTTAAGGCGAAGTTTTGGAAAAACTGGGGGAAAAGAGAATTATTGTGACGTGTTGAGTTTGTTTTATTGTGTTGTGTGTGGAGGAGGGGGAGGGGGGGTGCTGGGGTAATGTGTGTGTGTGTGTGTGTGTGTGTGTGTTGGGGCTCATTTACGTTTATGTGTATTTGATTGTGCTTTCATATCTGTGAAACTACATGTTTGTTGCATATCTGTTATACTAACTGTGTGTGTGTGGCATGGAACTGACCAATGGCGTAGTTCGGTCAACGTAGGCATTTAGTCACGTGTAACTGTCAAAAAAAAGTTGGAACCAAGCAATGCAACTGGCACCAGGAGAGAGTGTAGAGTGTCTGCACAATTCAGCTCCTCAGTTCCACTCATCCCCCCCCGCCCCCCGCCCCTGTGATTTCTCTTCCCGTTACCATAGGTTTTGTGGACAGTCACACAACAGCAGCGCAAGACTGACCAACCCTGAAATACAGGGTTTTAGTTCGTGAATCTTGAGAAATAAGTGTGTGGAGGAGGGGGGTAGATGGGGTGCAGGGTAGTGTGTGTGTGTGTGTGTTGGGGCTCATGTACGTTTATGTGTATTTGATTGTGCTTTCATATCTGTGAAACTGCATGTTTGGTGCATATCTGTTACGCATTAT
>NC_134900.1:33064869-33067369 GCF_041734735.1 Babylonia areolata
CGCGTTTGTCTCCCTGAAGTATTTTGTCTTTCCAATACTTCACTCCTTTAATTTGTAAACCCGAACAGTTGCTCTTTCCAATACAATTACTCTTTTAATTTGTCTCCCCAAACTGTCTTTGTCTTTCCAACACATTACTCCTCCCGTTTGTCGCCCCGAAGTATTTTGTCTTTCCAATAACTCCTTTAACTTGTAAACCCGAACTGTTGCTCTTTCCAATACAATTACTCTTTTAATTTGTCTCCCAACACTGTCTTTGTCTTTCCAACACATTACTCCTCCCGTTTGTCGCCCCGAAGTATTTTGTCTTTCCAATAACTCCTTTAACTTGTAAACCCTAACTGTTGCTCTTTCCAATACAATTACTCTTTTAATTTGTCTCCCCAAACTGTCGTTGTCTTTCCAACACAGTACCCCTCGCGTTTGTCTCCCTGAAGTATTTTGTCTTTCCAATACTTCACTCCTTTAATTTGTAAACCCGAACAGTTGCTCTTTCCCATACAATTACTCTTTTAATTTGTCTCCCCAAACTGTCGTTGTCTTTCCAACACATTACTCCTCGCGTTTGTCTCCCTGAAGTATTTTGTCTTTCCAATACTTCACTCCTTTAATTTGTAAACCCGAACTGTTGCTCTTTCCCATACAATTACTCTTTTAATTTGTCTCCCCAAACTGTCTTTGTCTTTCCAACACAGTACCCCTCGCGTTTGTCTCCCTAAAGTGTTTGTCTTTCCAATACATCGCTCCTCCAGTTTGGGATCGCCCTAAACTCTTTTCCTATCCAGCACACCACTTCTCTGATTAATAATTTGCTTCCCTGCTGTGAATGCAATGCAAAACGGTTTGTATTCTTTCTGTTGACTTTCAAACAGCATCCGTTTCGCTAGGGGGGCGGGGGGGGGGGGGGGGGGGGGGAACCAGCGATGATGACAGCCGGTTAGATTCCTGTTAATTCGGAAGGTGTAATGTTAATGCGTGCACGTTTTGTGTTGATACCTCTTGGAGGAAATTGCCGGCGCACTTCGCCTGCTGTCTCTCAGTTATTGTTGCTGGTGCTGATTGCACGTCACTGGCAGAAAATCCGAAAGAGGTCCTTTAAAAAAAAAAAAAAAAAAAAAAAAAAAAACAAACCCTCGCCATCCTTCTTTCTCCCTTTCTCTCTCTCTCTGTGTTGTGTCTTTGCCTGTCTGTCTGTCTGTCTATTTCACTTTCGCTGTCTTTCTGTCACCCTCTTCTCTCTCCCTGTCACCCCCCCCCCCTCTCTATCTCTGTGTCAGTCTGTCTCTGTCTCTCTCTTTTCCCTCCCCCCTTCACTCTCTCCCTCACACGCACACACACACACACACACACAAACAAACACACACACACACACAAACACGCACACACAAACACACACACACACACACACACACACACACACACACACACACACACACACACACACACACACACAGTATTGTCTTTTTTGTATTCCTCTCTGAATCTCCACCTTCTGCAAGGTCAAAAAGATCACTCACGACACGATCAAAGTTAATAACAAAACAAAAAAAAAGTTTTCAAACTGAACAACCTGCCTACTAGGTTCAAAGAAATGAAAAATGCTGTGTTAAAAAAAAAAAAAAAGTGGAGCGAAGAAAAAAAAAGGTGGGGGAGGGGGGGTGGATGGGCGTGGGGTGGGGGTTGGGGAGTGTGCCCTTACAAAATTGACAGGCAGGACAGAAAAAAAACAACTACAAACTCGCACCTTCTCGTTAATTGAAGGAGGAGTAAAACCACCCGCGAGCCTCCCGCCCGCCTCCCCCCCCCCCCTGCCCCGTCCCTCCCGCCCCCCACTTCCCCCAGCCCCCTTGAGCTAGCTGTTTTCCCTTCCAACACCCTCTCGCCCTTCCCCCCAAATTTGAACTACAGGGGCCGCGAGACATGAAACCCGCCCATTACACAAGGGACGCTACTCCGCAAGACGCGTGCTGTCGCCGTCTGGCCAGTGTCGCCTGTGACAAGGGGGCGGGGGGTGGTGGTGGTGGTGGGGGGGGTTGGGGGGGTGATGGGTAGGGACAAGGGTTGTCTCCCCCTCCTTGTTGGTGGTGACCCATCCGACCTCCTCTCCTCCTCCCCCTCACCCCACCATTTTTTTTTTTTTTTTTACCTTCCCTCCCTCCCTCCCTGCCTCCCTCTCTCCTTCTCTCCCTCCCTCCTTCCTTCTCGTTTGAGCTCTGGGCAAATTACCTAGCTAGACGCCTTGTCGTGTTATTCCAGACAAATGGAAAAACCTGGGCGTTTGTTAGTGTGTGTGGTGGTGGTGGGTCATCGATGGAGGGTGGACGGGTGGGGTGGGGGGTGGGGATGGGGAGGGGGTGAAGGAAGGTGAAGGGATACGGTGAATCTTGTATAGGGAGGGAAAAGGTGGAAGGGAGAAGGGTGGAGAGAAGGGGTGGGGGGGGGGGGAAGGAAAGGTGCGTGGGTGAAAAGGGGATGGAGGGGTGGTGGTGGTGGATGGAGG
>NC_134900.1:33069869-33112369 GCF_041734735.1 Babylonia areolata
AGAGAGAAACTGTCTTATTTCCCTTTCCCTCACAAGTCACATTTCTATATTCCCTTGAGGGAGGAAAAAGTGAAGACTGGGTTGTTGTTTTTTGTGGGGTTTTTTTCTTCTTCTTTTTTCTTTTTCTTCTGCATTCCACCAGAAAAGGACCAAGGACTAAATTTTCATTTTACATGCATGGAAACTGTCACTTTTTTGGGTTTTTTTTGTTTTGTTTTTTTGTTTTTTTCCAATACACGTTATAATGGCAAACACAGCGGTATGAATCATTCATGAACACTCATTTCTACAGCAGCCACGTGCATCTCTTGACATTTCCCTAAAAGACAGTGTACACACAGTCGTCGTCTTTCCATTGACCCCCCCCCCCCCCCCCCCATCCCCACCCTACCCCAACCCCGCCCCCCCGTCCCCAAGACCCCTAAAGGTTCAACCAACGTTTTTCTCAATATCACGCGCTGAGTGTGAGTTTTGTTGTGTCATTCCACCTCACACTCACTCTCTCACACACACACGCACGCACGCATGCAAGTACACAAGAAAATAGATAGAAAGAAAGGAGGGTGGGGGTGTGGAGGGGGGGGGGGGGCGGAGAAGGGGGAAAGTACTTTTCCAACCCCCCACCCCCCCTGCCAGACGGTTGCAGAAGAAACAAGCTACTTCTCCGTGTGTAATGAAAGTTATGTAGCATGTTGCCTGGTGTAGTGTTTGGTTTGGGGAACAGAGAGAGAGAGTGGGGGGGGTGTGTCGGGGGGGAGGGAGCGAGAGGGAGGAGAGAGAGGGGGAGGAGAGAGAGAGAGGAGAGAGAGAGAGTGACAGACGTAATTGGTGAGGACCCATCGTCTTGAGGCTGGGTGCACGTGCTGACGTTTCCGACAGACTGGTGTGCACAGTGTCCCTGCTTCCCTTCTGACCTGTTCCCGTGCTGGGGGTGGGTCTGTTGGCGCTGCACCTGTCTGCTGTGATCTGGGGTGTGGGAAGGTGGTGTGTTGTGTTGTCGTGTGTTTGTGTGTATGTGTGTGTGTATATGTTCGTCTGCGTGAGTAGAATGTGTGGTACAGTGTGTGTGTGTGCGGTGTGTTCGTGTCTGTTGTGTGTCTATGTGTGTGTGTATGTGTGCTCTGTGTGTGCGTGTTTGTGTGTCTGTATCGTGTGGTGTATGTTGTGTGTGGTGCGTGTATGTGTGTGTATGGGTGTGTGGTGGCGTGGTAACATGTGTGTTGTGTGTGTGTGTGCAGGATGCGGTTGGGGGTGGGGGTCGGGGTCAAGGTGGGGACAAAGGGGTTGTTTTCAGTTTTTTTTGTGTGCTTTATTTTCTTCTGTTCTGCCTTTCTCGACTTGTTCTTCGTCTTTTTTGTCTTTTTTTTCATTTTATTTCCTTCCTTCCCTGCCTTCTTTCCTTTGTTTCGTCCATTCTTTCACGTTTTTATTTTGTTTTATTGTTATGTTTTATCTTGTTTTATTCTAGTTTTTATGGAGTGGGTGGGTGGGTGACTGTTCATTGTACAAAAAAGTGGTTCTCAATTTTACAAATGCAATAAAGTCTTGGGATTACTTTAATTTTTTTTTTTTATCTCTTTTTATCTACTTTCGTTTTCCTTTTTTTAATGATGCATTCTAACCATGAAATTGGTGTCAAGGCAGGATGGGTTGTAAGTGATGATAGATAATTATCAGCTGTCAGCGTGGTTCTCTGTTGATCGGACTGGTCATTCTGCGGTTTGTGAGTTCAAAACTGTTAAGTTTTATATTCCATCTTGCGTCATCTTTTACCTACAACTTATGATTCTAATGCTATATTGTATTCCCCCATACAGTGAGCTCTAAGTACCTTCCATGAAACCGTACACTTATTGAGAATTCATTTACAGCTTAGTCCTTTTTTTTTTTTTCTTTGTTTGATGGACAGTGATCCCGAAAGGTTGTACTGGCTCTTAGTGCTGTAGCCTTTGGGGCTAGTTGGCTTTTTTTTAGTGACCATACCAAGTAGTGTCGTAGAAGGCTAGGGCTGTGCCGGTCGGGTGCCGTATTCCCGGGGACCGCTACGGTAGCCGGATTGGCCTAGCTGGAGATGCGAACACACCAGTGGACTGCGCCCCATCTCCCCTATCAGTTAACAGAACATCCATCGGTAGCCCAGCTGAATTTTGCGCCCAACAGCAAGCTCCCACAACAAGACAGTTTTCATCAGCATACTGATGTTGGTCGTTAAGTGGAAGAAGAAGATACCAACGCTGACTGTCCTAAAAATCCTCTTGGCCGAGAGAGTGGGGATGTAACTTGGGCGAGACATTCTCCACTATAATCATATTCTAGCCCAGATAGTCGGGACAGCAGTTGTGTTGTCTGTTATTCTGATGGTCGTAGTCGGACATGACTGTCACACAATAGACTGGTATACGAGGACATACTGACATACGAAAAGAACATACACACCAAGACAATGATGGAGATTGAAACTAATATTTATGAATCAATACATAAAAAAACAGAGAACGTTCCTTACCCATGCAAACACACACACACACACACACACACACACACACACACACACACACGCACGCACGCACGCACGCACGCACGTGTGAGCACACATTCAGTGAAAAAGAGCGAGAGAGAGAAAGAGAACACCCACCTCAAACACACACTTCACATGTAGACTTCATTGAAGAAAAAAATGAGACCGACATGACCCACATTACATTCAGAGGTCATGCTGAAAAGAGAACTTGTTGGCTTCTTGTTGCTTATAGTTCAGCCGACCTCACAGGGCTATCTCAGGACTGTCAAACCATACAAATGCTCACCCGCCTCAACACGACAAGACTGTCACATCTACAAAATACCAGAGACAGACCCACCAAACACTGTTCATGACACACTATCCCAACCATTTAGCTCCTTATGGCAAATAAGACTAGGCCATGCTGAGGACGCCAGCCATTCCGCTTAATCTATCATCCCCAGATTACAACAAACAAAAAAAAAAAAAAAAAAAAAAATCGTAAAAAAAGGAGAAAAAACCCCCCAGTACTTCAAAACCAAACAAAACACACTTTAAAAAAGGCCATATAGGCAAATAGCACTGCAGAATGGACAGCCAGTGCCCATCCTAGTGTTTACATCTCACTACCTAATCGCCAAAGCAAAACAGCACAGATAGTACATCATAGACTGCGGAAAAGAGAAAAAAAAAGTGTCAAGGCTTGCTTGAAAAAAGAAAGGGGAATGGACTAGGAAGGCAGAAAAAAGGAGACAACAGTGAAGAAAGAAAAAAAAAAGGCAGAAACAAAGAGAGCGATAGAAAAGAGGAAATTTCTAGCACAGAATTTCCAGAAGGCGGGGATGCTATTCATACTGACAGACCCCCTGGCATCCGACAAAGGAGGGGAGGGGGGGGGGGGGAAGATAACTTGAGTCTTTTTGTGGAACAGTTTCCAAGTCATGGGTCTCTCTCTCTCTGAGTCTTGAAGAAGGGAAACGTAGAGGGGAGAGAGGAAAAGAAGAGGAAAATAAACACACAAAAAACCCCCGATGAACCGACAACATAGCAGAATGGACAGGAAAACCATTCTGCAAGACCCGGGTTTTGACACACAGCCGTCAGACCTGGAGGAAGCTGGTGAGCAGTTCTGTGCGACGCCCCAGTGACTGCTGACAGAGTGAAAGGAGGAGAGGAGGAAGAAAATGATCTCCACGGCGTGTTCTCACTCACTCACTCACTCACTCACTCACTCATTCCCTTGACCGCTGGGGTCGTTGGGGGGACATGAGGAAGATGTCATAGCTCGCCACGCCGTTCTGTTGGCAGCTGTCGTGAGGAGATCTGGTATCGTCATTTTGGTCCATTCCTTGACGTTGTCGGACCAGCTCTTTCTCTGCCGCCCCCGTCTGCGCCCTCCCTCTACAGTCCCTTGCAGGATGGTTTTGGAGAGGGTGTTATGTCGTATGACGTGACCAAACCATGCCATCTTCCGTCGTTTGACAGTCGCCAGCAGTGGTTCTTGGGGCCCAACAAGGTTGCTGACCAGGTTCCGCACATAGTCATTGGTCTTGTGCTCCTTGTAGGAGATCTGTAGTAGTCTCCTCAAGCACTTGGTTTCGAATTGGCGTGTTGTCAGGTGTCTGCATCTCTCGGGTCTTCTTGCCCTGATCTTTGGGGGAAGGGAGGGTGGAGGAGCTGTGCCGTGTATTCTCTCAATAGCTTTACTGAACGTGAATGTGTGAATGTGTGTCTGCATGTTTTACATTTATTTGCTTATTTATCATCATGTGTGTGTGTGTGTGTGTGTGTGTGTACGCGCGCTTGCTTAGATTTGACTTCATCAAGAGTTTGCGCCTTATAGATATTATTATTAGTAGTAGTAGTGGTATTTTTATGTATTTATCTATTGTTTTTTTATGTATTTATTTTATTTTATTTTTATGTTTTTTGGTGTGTTTTTTTGTTATTTTGTTGTTTTTTGTTTTTTTCCCTGGAGGCCTGAGTTGGGTTACGCTGCTGGTCAGGCATCTGCTTGGCAGATGTGGTGCAGCGTATATGGATTTGACCGAACGCAGTGACCGCCTGCTTGAGCTACTGATACTGATACTGATAACTGCACCGTCACAGCAACAGTGCAGGGTCTTATCTGCTGTGTGGCCTCATGGCAGCTGGACAGTCACTGCTTCCCATTTGAGTGCTGGAGATGAGACTTGAGACTGTGACGGAAGGAGCACTGGTGACTGTGTGAATGTGGAAACCGTGATGTGCAGTCTGAGAACAGTGCCACTGAGGGGTGCAGAAGGAAATGCTGTTATTAAAAATAAAGATAAAAATAAAACAAGAGAGGCCAGGCCTTCAAGACTCACTTGTGATACACTTTTTAAAAAAAAACCCAAGCTTTTTATGTATTGAGTATAATTTCAAAATGTAATGTTTAAGATAAGAAAGATCAGTTTAAAGCAAATTAAGTCCCCTAGCATTAATTACAGAGTAATTTCCCTTTTTTACTATCTGCACCAAAACGTTTGCTAAATAAATAAAACTTGCATGCTTAGCAAAAGAAGTTCCTGTTTGAACAAAAAAAATGATAATAATGACTGCTCTTGTTGTTGGGTCAGAATATCAGATCAAAGTGCCAAGTTTAGAGAATACAAAAAATATAATTATAACAGTAAATGCAGTTTGCATATAATTAGGCTTTATTTTTTATTTTATTTTATTTTTTTTTTTTTGTGCCCATCCCAGATGTGCAATATTGTTTTAAACAAGATGACTGGAAAGAACTGAATTTTTCCTATTTTTATACCTAATTTGGTGTCAACTGACAAAGTATTTGCAGAGAAAATGTCAATGTTAAAGTTTACCACGGACACACACACACACACACACACACACACACACAACCGAACACCGGGTTAAAACATAGACTCACTTTGTTTACACAAGTGAGTCAAAAAGAATGGAAAAAAAGGAAGAAACTTCAGCCAGTTTCAATCAAATTAGAATTTTGAATATTTATAAGCCACATTGTTTGAATGTGAAAATGCATACCTTATTTGATTGTTGCCTTCTCTTTCACTATTGGAAGGTGGCAGAATGGTTAAGACGCTCAGCTGCCAATACAGAGAGTCCGTGAGGGTGTGGGTTCGAATCCCGCTCTCGCCCTTTCTCCTAAGTTTGACTGGAAAATCAAACTGAGCGTCTAGTCTTTCGGATGAGACGATAAACCGAGGTCCCGTGTGCAGCACGCACTTGGCGCACTGAAAAAGAACCCATGGCAACGAGAGTGTTGTCCTCTGGCGAAATTACGTAAAATGAAATCCACTTTCATAGGTACACAAATATGTAAGCATGCACTCAAGGCCTGACTAAGCGCGTTGGGTTATGCTGCTGGTCAGGCATCTGCTCAACAGATGTGGTGTAGCGTGTATGGATTTGTCCGAACGCAGTGACGCCTCCTTGAGAAAGTGAAACTGAAACTGAAACTGTTGTCGATCCATTAAAACAAGTCTTGGTTCCTGTTCCTTCTCCACCATCTCAGCCACTCTTTGACCGCTTCACTCTTACCCACGCCCATCTCTCTCTCTCTCTCTCTCAGTCTGTCTCCCTTTCTCTCCCTATATCTCTGTCTCCCTCTCTGTCTCTGTCTCTCTCTGTGTCTCTGTCTCTCTCCCTGTCTGTCTCTCTCTGTGTGTCTCTGTCTCTCTCACTCTGTCTCTCTCTCTCTGTGTCTGTCTCTCTCCCTGTCTGTCTCTCTCTGTCTCTCTCACTCTGTCTCTCTCTCTCTCTGTCTGTCTCTGTCTCTCTCCCTGTCTGTCTCTCTCTCTCTGTGTCTCTCTCTCTTTGTCTGTCTGTCTCTGTCTCTCTCCCTGTCTGTCTGTCTCTCTCTGTCTCTCTCACTCTGTCTCTCTGTCTGTGTCTCTCTCACTTTCTCTGTCTGTCTGTCTGTCTGTCTCTCTCTATCTCTCTCTGTCTCTCTGTCGCTTTCCTCCTCATCCTCATCACCTGCTCGCATCTCCCCACGCAAGCCCATGATTTCTCTCACTTTGATTGCAAAACAAAATCGTGGGCTTACGCTCCCTATTCAAATTGGGTTTTTTCCTGTCTTACTGTCTTTTTTTGTTGTTGTATTTTTTTAATCACTTTCGTAATTGCTGAATTTCTCGTTATTTCTCTTCGTTTTTGTCTGTCTTTAACCGCTGATTGCCGTACATGGCGGAAGATTGCTTGGGACTGCTTCTTTTTCCTTCCTTCCTCCCTTCCTTCCTTCCTTCCTTTACAAGCCATTCTTTTGATATTTTTACAATATTGTCTAATTCTCCCCGGGGAGCCACACACACACACACAAAAAGTGATTCGAATC
This sequence comes from Babylonia areolata, assembly GCF_041734735.1. Lineage (NCBI taxonomy): Eukaryota > Metazoa > Mollusca > Gastropoda > Neogastropoda > Buccinidae > Babylonia > Babylonia areolata. The sequence goes on from NC_134900.1 coordinate 33,076,718, forward strand.
CTTCACACGAGCCAGGAAGGGAGGAAGGAAGGAAGGGAGGAAGAGGGAAGAACTTATTTCACATGCATGGGAGCTGTCAAGAGGTTGTCCTCTGCTTGTTTGATTTTGGGGGAGAGAGACATGCTTAATTCGTCAGAACCTGTGTTTCCAGCTGCCTGCGTGTGTTGACAATCGCCCCCCCCCCCCCCCACCCCCCCCCCCCCCATTCCGCACCCTCACTTCCCTCCACCCACCACACACACACACACACCCTTCCCACCCACCCTACAACCCTCCGAGACAGTATGCACAGTTCTGTTCTTGGCGTTTGTTCCTGCCCTCTTGTGGATGGGTCTGATGGGCTGGTGTCGGTTTCTGCTTCTCTCTCTCTCTGTCTCTCTCTCTTTCTGTCTGTCTCTCCCCCTCTCTTTCTCTCTGTCTCTGTCTCTCCTCCATCTCTCTCTCTCTCTCTCTCTCTCTCTCTCTCTCTTTCTCTCTGCCACCCCCCTCCCTCTCCGTGTGTTGCTGTATATCTGTCTCTGTCTCTTCCCCCTTCCTCTCTCTCTCTCTGTCTTCTCTCTCTCTTTCTCCCTGTCTCCTCCTCCTCTCTCTCTGTGTTGCTGTATGTCTGTTTCTGTCTTTCTTTTTATCTATCTGTCTATTTCTTCCCCCAACATACCCGACCCCTCTCCGTCTCTTTCTGTTCTTTCTTACCTGCCTGCCCAGCCCGTATCCCTGTATCTGTGTCAGTTCCTATCTGTAAAATCAACGTACAGCGAATGCTAGCTCTCCCGTGCACACACACACACACACACACACTCTCTCTCTCTCTCTCTCTCTCTCTCTTTCTCTCTCTCTCTCTTACACATACACTCTCTCTCTCTCTCTCTCTCTCTCTCTCTCTCTCTCTCTCTTACACACACTCTCTCTTTCTCTGTCTCACACATACACACACTCTCTCTCCCCCTCTTTCTCTCTCTCCCTCTTACACACACTCTCTCTTTCTCTCCCTCTGTCTCACACATACACACACACTCTCTCTCCCTCTTTCTCTCTTTCTCTCTCTCTCCCCCTCTCTCTCACACACACACTCTTTCTCTCTCTCTTTCTCTCTCTCTCTCTCTCACGCATCACACACACTCTCTCTCTCCCTCTTTCTCTCTCTCCCTCTCTCTCACACACACACTCTTTCTCTCTCTCTCTCTCACGCACACACACACTCTCTCTCTCTTTTTCTCTCTCCCTCCCTCTCTCTCTCACACACACACTCTCTCTGTCTCTCTCTCACATACACCGCCCCCCCCACACACACACAACATCATAGCCCGTTGAGTAGAAACTAAATCAAAACAACAGAGGGGAATTATGTCTGCACACAGTCCATGTAAACGGGTGCAGTGAGAAAGTAGGAAGACCAGGAAGGAAGGACGGACCACCACAAGATTTCCCATTCTGAATTCATGAGAGCCGCTTGAGGTTTGTCCATGCTGTTTGGTTTGGGGGGAGGTGGCGGGGGGCGGGGGGGGGGGGGGGAGGGGACAGCGACGTGTGTAATTCATGAGCATTCCAGGTCCTCAGCACGTGCAGCCTGGAGTGATTCCTACTGACCACGTGCACAGCGTCCTTCTAGCTCATACACCCCCCTACCCCCCCCCTCCCCCCCCACCTCCTTGAGGTCTCCTCGTGCGTTTTATTGGGGCCTTGTGGTGTTTGTTGTTGTTGTTGTTGTTGTTTCTTTTCTCTCCTTTTATTGGAGATAATTCTTTGAGCATGAGATTGCCTTCTGAGGCAATGCTGAAGTAAGATGTCGTGTAATTTGCTTTTACGCCTTCCAGCTTCTTCGTCATGTTCTTCATCGTTTTGTTGTTGCGGTTGTTGTTGTTGCTGTTGTTGTTGAGGCTTGTTTAAACGTTTAAGTGCCGTTGTTGGGTTACGCTGCTGGTCAGGCATCTGCTTTGCAGATGTTTTGTAGCGTAAATATGGATTTGTCCGAAGGCAGTGACGCCTCCTTGAGTAATTGGACAGAACTGTTGTTGTTGTTGTTGATGTTTTGCTGTTGCTGCTTGCTTCTTCTTCTTTTTCGTAGTCATCATCCTCGTCCTCCCCCGTCACCACTACCATCACCTACTCCTGATTATCCTTCGTTTTCTCTACCAAAGTATACATACTAATCTATTTTTGTCTGTGATGTTGGCTGATTAATCGAAAACAAATCTCTCTCCCTGTCTCTCTCTCTCCCTGACTCTTTGTCTCTGTCTCTGTCTCTCACTCCCTAAGAATATATATATATATATATATATGTGTGTGTGTGTGTGTGTGTGTGTGTGTGTGTGTGTGTGTGTGTGTGTGTGTGTGTGTGTGTTTGTGTGCATAATTATATGGTGAGAGGGAAAAATGAAAAACAAACACATCAGTCTGTCAAACATTCCAAATTTTCGGAGCGATCACGCTCCTTCCTCAAGAGATAAGCTGTTTATATATATATAAACACACACACACACACACACACACACACACACACACACACATCGATAACAAACCTACCCTGTATATTTTGTTGTTGTTGTTGTTTTTTCACTGAAAGCATTCTCAGATAAGCAACCCGTTTACATAATTATTGCCATTGCGTAAGACTGAACGGCGTATTGTAACAGACGCGTGGCAAAAAGAAAGAAAAAACACCAAACGTTTCATGTCGTGCAACATTAAGACAGGAGTGTGTGTTTTCGGATCCATGGATGTTAGGAGTTTTAAAGTACTCCCCGGGGAGCCACTTGTTTGTATTCTTTTGTATCCGCAGCAGGGTGGAGATCTGGCGCTTAAAACTGTGCCAGTGTAAATCAATTCTCTCTCTCTCTCTCTCTCTCTCTCTCTCTCTCTCTCTCTCTCTCTCTCTCTCTCTCTCTCTCTCTCTCTCTCTCTCTCTCTCTCTCCCCTCTATTCCTCTATTTCTCTTCCACTCTGTCACTCTGTCTGTCTGTCTGTCTGTTTGTTTGTCTCTCTCTTCCTCATCTATGTCTATCTGTCTCTCTCTCTCTTCCTCCTTTCTCTTTCTCTTTTCTCTCTCTCTATTCCTCCTCCTCTCTCTCTCTCTTTCTTTCTTCCTCCTCTCTCTGTGTCTCTCTTTCTCTCTCTCTGTCTCTGTCTTCTTCCTCTCCCTCTCTGTCTCTGTCTGTATGTCTGTTTGTTTTTCTCTGTTTCTTTATCTCTCTCACTCTGTCTCTTCCTCTCTTCTGTCTCTCTGTCTCTGTATGTATGTCTGTCTGTCTCTCTCTGTCTCTGTCTCTCTCTCTGTCTCTCTCTCTCTCTCTTTCTTCCCTTCTCATTTTTCTCCTATCCGTCTCACTGTCTCCGTTCCGTGTAAGTATGTATAGGCACGTGCGCTCGTGCGTGTGGTTGTGTGGTGTGTGTGTGTGTGTGTGTGTGTGTGCGCGCGTGCGTGTGCGCGTGTGTAAACGCATGTGTTTATCTGTTTAACAGCCAAAAATATCCACTTCCTTAATGTCTCCTCTCCGTCAGTCTGTTTATTCTCTCCACCACCACTCCACCCCTCACCTCCACCCCTCCGACACACACACATACAGACACATACACACACACACACACACACACACACACCTACATCGATAACAAACCTACCCTGTATATTTTGTTGTTGTTGTTGTTTTTTCACTGAAAGCATTCTCAGATAAGCAACCCGTTTACATAATTATTGCCATTGCGTAAGACTGAACGGCGTATTGTAACAGACGCGTGGCATAAAGAAAGAAAAAAAAACCCAAAACGTTTCATGTCGTGCAACATTAAGACAGGAGTGTGTGTTTTCGGATCCATGGATGTTAGGAGTTTTAAAGCACTCCCCGGGGAGCCACTTGTTTGTATTCTTTTGTATCCGCAGCAGGGTGGAGATCTGGCGCTTAAAACTGTGCCAGTGTAAATCAATTCTCTCTCTCTCTCTCTCTCTCTCTCTCTCTCTCTCTCTTCCACCCTGTCTCCCTGTCTGTCTCTCTGTCTGTCTGTTTGTTTGTCTCTCTCTTCATCTATGTCTGTCTCTCTCTCTTACTCCTTTCTCTTTCTCTTTTCTCTCTCTCTATTCCTCCTCCTCTCTCTCTCTCTTTCTCTCTTCCTCCTCTCTCTCTCTCTCTCTTTCTTCCCTTCTGATTTTTCTCCTATCCGTCTCACTGTCTCCGTTCCGTGTAAGTATGTATAGGCGCGTGCGCTCGTGCGTGTGGTTGTGTGGTGTGTGTGTGTAGTGTGTGTGTGTGTGTGTGTGTGTGTGTGTGTGTGTGTGTGTGTGTGTGTGTGTGTGTAGTGTGTGTGTGCATGCGCGTGTGTGTGTATGTGTGTGTGCGCGCGTGCGTGTGCGCGTGTGTAAACGCATGTGTTTATCTGTTTAACAGCTAAAAATATCCACTTCCTTAATGTCTCCTCTCTGTCAGTCTGTTTATTCTCTCCACCGACACCCCCACCCCCCTCCACCTCCACCCCTCCGACACACACACACACACACACACACACACACTCCAAAACTGAACGCTGCATGGAAGAGAAATTGACCACTTGTAGTGTTGACATTGACAACAGGAGGAGGGGAAGCATTGTGATTATACATGCATGAGAGCTGTCGCTGGTTGCTCGGCCCAGTGTTTGGTTTAGTGGGAGGCAGACACACTGGTTGATAAGGCGGGGGGTGGGGGGGGGGGGGGTGAGAGGGGGGGGGAGGGCGGAGATAGACAGAGAGGGAACGAGATAGGGAGAGTGAGAGAGAGAGAGACAGAGAGAGAGAGAGAGAGAGTGACAGACGTAATAATTGGTGAAGACCCGTTGTCTTGAGCGGGGTGCACGTGCTGACGTTTCCGGCAGACCGGTGTGCACAGTGTCCCTGCTTCCATTCTGACCTGTTCCCGTGCTGGGGGTGGGTCTGTTGTTGCTGATCCTGTCTGGAAGGTCTGATTGTGGGGTGGGTCTGATTGGTACACCTGTGGTGAGGTCTGATTGGTACACCTGTCTGGGAGGTCTGATTGGTACACCTGTGGGGAGGTCTGATTGGTACACCTATCTGGAAGGTCTGATTGTGGGGTGGGTCTGATTGGTACACCTGTGGTGAGGTCTGATTGGTACACCTGTGGAGAGGTCTGATTGGTACACCTCTGGTGAGGTCTGATTGGTACACCTGTCTGGGGAGGTCTGGTTGGTACACCTGTCTAGGGAGGTCTGGTTGGTACACCTGTCTTGGAGGTCTGATTGGTACACCTGTGGGGAGGTCTGATTGGTACACCTATCTAGGGAGGTCTGATTGGTACACCTGTAGGGAGGTCTGATTGGTACACCTGTCTGGGGAGGTCTGATTGGTACACCTGTCTGGGGAGGTCTGATTGGTACACCTGTCTGGGGAGGTCTGGTACACCTGTGGGGAGGTCTGATTGGTACACCTGTCTGGGGAGGTCTGATTGGTACACCTGTATGGAGGTCTGATTGGTACACCTGTATGGAGGTCTCACTGATACACCTGTCTGGGGAGGTCTGATTGGTACACCTGTGGGAAGGTCTGATTGGTACACCTGTGGGGAGGTCTGATTGGTACACCTGTCTGGGGAGGTCTGGTTGGTACACCTGTCTGGGGAGGTCTGATTGGTACACCTGTAGGGAGGTCTGATTGGTACACCTGTGGGGAGGTCTGATTGGTACACCTGTCTGGGGAGGTCTGGTTGGTACACCTGTCTGGGGAGGTCTGATTGGTACACCTGTGGTGAGGTCTGATTGGTACACCTGTGGGGAGGTCTGATTGGTACACCTGTGGTGAGGTCTGATTGGTACACCTGTCTAGGGAGGTCTGGTTGGTACACCTGTGGGGAGGTCTGATTGGTACACCTGTCTGGGGAGGTCTGATTGGTACACCTGTGGTGAGGTCTGATTGGTACACCTGTGGGGAGGTCTGATTGGTACACCTGTGGTGAGGTCTGATTGGTACACCTGTCTAGGGAGGTCTGGTTGGTACACCTGTGGGGAGGTCTGATTGGTACACCTGTGGGGAGGTCTGATTGGTACACCTGTCTGGGGAGGTCTGATTGGTACACCTGTGGGGAGGTCTGATTGGTACACCTGTGGAGAGGTCTGATTGGTACACCTGTCTAGGGAGGTCTGATTGGTACACCTGTGGGGAGGTCTGATTGGTACACCTGTCTAGGGAGGTCTGGTTGGTACACCTGTCTTGGAGGTCTGATTGGTACACCTGTGGGGAGGTCTGATTGGTACACCTATCTAGGGAGGTCTGATTGGTACACCTGTCTGGGGAGGTCTGATTGGTACACCTATCTAGGGAGGTCTGATTGGTACACCTGTGGGGAGGTCTGATTGGTACACCTATCTAGGGAGGTCTGATTGGTACACCTGTAGGGAGGTCTGATTGGTACACCTGTAGGGAGGTCTGATTGGTACACCTGTCTGGGGAGGTCTGATTGGTACACCTGTGGGGAGGTCTGATTGGTACACCTGTGGAGAGGTCTGATTGGTACACCTGTCTAGGGAGGTCTGATTGGTACACCTGTGGGGAGGTCTGATTGGTACACCTGTGGGGAGGTCTGATTGGTACACCTGTCTGGGGAGGTCTGATTGGTACACCTGTGGGGAGGTCTGATTGGTACACCTGTGGGGAGGTCTGATTGGTACACCTGTCTAGGGAGGTCTGGTTGGTACACCTGTGGTGAGGTCTGGTTGGTACACCTGTCTGGAGAGATCTGATTGGTACACATGTAGGGAGGTCTGATTGGTACACCTGTCTGGGGAGGTCTGATTGGTACACCTGTCTGGGGAGGTCTGATTGGTACACCTGTGGGGAGGTCTGATTGGTACACCTGTCTGGGGAGGTCTGATTGGTACACCTGTGGGGAGGTCTGATTGGTACACCTGTCTGGGGAGGTCTGATTGGTACACCTGTGGGGAGGGAAGGGGAGGAGAGAGAGACAGAGACAGAGACAGAGGAAAAGAAAAGAAAATATGTGGAGGTGGAAGACGACCAAGTGAGGGAATACAGCAAGTGACAAGGGTGACTCAGACAGAGCCAAGCCAGACCTCATCAAGCACTTCTACCTGGCCTCACCACTCAGCACAACAAATGCATGTCACGGAGACAGCAGAAGCAGCAGCAGCAGCGACAGCAACCCGAAGAATGGCATCCAGCAGTAGTGACAACAACAGCTGCAGCAACATCATCATCAGTAGCCAGCAACAACGACAACAGTGACGACAACAACAACAGCAGCAGCGATGATGATAACAAAAACAACAACAACAACAGCCAGCAGTAGTGATAACAACAACAGCTGCAGCAACAACATCAATAGCCAGCAGCAACAACAACGACAACAGCCAGCAGTAGTGATAACAACAACAGCTGCAGCAACAACATCAATAGCCAGCAGCAACAACAACGACAACAGCCAGCAGTAGTGATAACAACAACAGCTGCAGCAACAACATCAATAGCCAGCAGCAACAACAACGACAACAGCCAGCAGTAGTGATAACAACAGCTGCAGCAACAACATCAATAGCCAGCAGCAACAACAACGACAACAGCCAGCAGTAGTGATAACAACAGCTGCAGCAACAACATCAATAGCCAGCAGCAACAACAACGACAACAGCCAGCAGTAGTGATAACAACAGGTGCAGCAACAACATCAATAGCCAGCAGCAACAACAACGACAACAGCCAGCAGTAGTGATAACAACAACAGCTGCAGCAACAACATCAATAGCCAGCAGCAACAACAACGACAACAGCCAGCAGCAGTGACAACAGCAACAACAGCAGCAGTGACAACAGTTACAACAGCAACAGCAAAAACAACAGCAGCAGCCAGCAGCAATGACAACAACAACAACAACAGCGATGATAACAACAACAACAACCAGCAGCAGTGACAACAACAACAGCAGAAAGAACAACAGAAGCAGTAACAACAACAGCAACTACAACAGTGACAACAACATCAACAACAACAGTGACGACGACGACAACAATAACAACAACAATGTACAACAACAACAACAACAGCAACGACGACACAACAGCAGAAAGAACAACAGAAGCAATGCCAACAACAACAACAAACAAACAAACAACAGCGACAAGAAACGGTAGCAACCAGCCTCCCATCCCTATATCCATACACACCCACCCCATCCCCCCCCTCAACCCCCACCTCCACCCCCCCACCCCCCGCCACCCGAACCCCACCCCCCGAACCATACCACCCAAACCCGTTGTCATAACCGCCAACACAGACTCCTTCGCCGTCTCAGCTGGCGGTCACAGCGGGGGCGACGGGTACCTCAGTCTGATCAATAACGTCAACTAGGAGCTGCTTTCCTGACAGCGCGCCGCCTGACAAGCTGCGGGGTGAGGGGGTGGGGGTGGGTGGGGGTTGGGGATGGGGGGGAGGAAGAATGGGAAAACACTGTCAAATCATGCCCCCGGCCATTAGGCCTATCATGTAACTACAGATCGTTCGTTGTCTTGGGAACGGATGGCTCGAAATACGACGAGACGAGACGACGCAAGGAGGAGGAGGAGGAGGAAGAAGAGGAGGAGGAGGAGGAGGAGGATGTAGATGACGAAGGAGACAGTCAAAGAGAAGAAGAAGAAGAAGGAGAAGAAAGGATATAAAGTAAGACTAATGTGTAAAGAGTTTCCAGCCAGGTAGAGTGAGTGAAAGACAGACAGGCAGAGACAGTCAGACAGACATACAAAAAAAGACAGTGTGACACAGAGAGAGACAGACAGAGAAACACACACACACACACACACACACACACACACACACACACACACACACATACACACACAGAGAGAGAGAGAGAGAGAGAAACATGCAGACAGTAAGGCAGAGATAGACAGACAGAGAGGGACAGAGACACAGAGAGAGAGAGAGAAACATGCAGACAGTAAGACAGAGACAGACAGACAGAGAGGGAGGGGTGGCGGGAGATGAGCAGAAAAAGAGAAAAGGGGGGGGGGGGGAGAAAGAAAGAAAGAAACACACACACACACACACACACACACACACACACACACACACACACACACAGAACAAAAAGAAGGAGAGTGTGAGACAGAAGCGCACAGATGAATGTTGAAAGTCACGCAAAAAGTTCTAGAGATGGAAAAAAAACAAAAAACGTTGGGGGTGTGGGGGTGAGGGGGCGGTGGGGGGCTCGGGGGAGGAGGGTAGGCGAGGGGAGGGGGGTGGCGAGAGGGGAGAAAAGGGAAGCATGGAAAGAGACAGACAGAGAAAGAAATAAAACGGAGAATGTCACATGGCAAAGAAGGAATTAAACAAAACGAAACAAAACAAAAACAAAACACAACATACATGCAAAAAACGAAAGAAGGCACGGAGAAAAGAAAACGAAGAAGAAGAAGAAGAAAAAACAAACAAAAAAACAAGAAACAAAGACATGGAAAAGAAACAAAGGCAATTAATGAGAGAAGAAACAAAGACATGGAAAAGAAACAAAGGCAATTAATGAGAGAAGAAACAAAGACATGGAAAAGAAACAAAGGCAATTAATGAGAGAAGAAACAAAGACATGGAAAAGAAACAAAGGCAATTCATGAGAGAAGAAACAAAGATACGGAAAAGAAACAAAGGCGGTTAATGAGAGAAGAAAGAAACGACATGGAAAAAAAACAGACAATTAATAAAGAGAAGAAACAAAGACATGAAAAAGACACAAAGGCAATTCATGAGAGAAGAAACAAAGACATGGAAAATAAACAAAGGCAATTAATGAGAGAAGAAACTAAAGACATGGAAAAGAAACAAAGGCAATTAACGAGAGAAGAAACAAAGACATGGAAAAGAAACAAAGGCAATTAGTGAAAGAAGAAACAAAGACATGGAAAAGAAACAAAGGCAATTAACGAGAGAAGAAACAAAGACATGGAAAAGAAACAAAGGCAATTAACGAGAGAAGAAACAAAGACATGGAAAAGAAACAAAGGCAATTAATGAGAGAAGAAAGAAACGACATAGCAAAGAAACAAAGGCAATTAATGAGAGAAGAAACAAAGAGACGGAAAAGAATCAAATGCAATTCATGAGAGAAGAAACAAAGACATGGCAAAGAAACAAAGGCAATTCATGAGAGAAGAAGAAAAAAACGACATTGGCAGCGACAGAAGAAGAAGAAGAAAGTATAAAAAGAAAAAGGAAAGGAAAAAAAAAAGAGGAAAAATGTGCGACTGGTAACAATGTTTCCTTCACTACGAACAAAAAAAACAAACTAAAACCAAGTCTCTCAGGTGATAAACCTTCATCGCAGTAGCTGAATTTCTCTGATTACGGTAACAAAGTGCATCAGATTCTTCTTCTCTGCATCTCCCACGTTCATTCGTATGTACACGAGTGGGCTTTTACGTGTATGACCGTTTTCACCCCGCCATGTAGGCAGCCATACTCCGCTTTCGGGGGTGTGCATGCTGGGTATGTTCTTGTTTCTATAACCCACCGAACGCTGACGTGGATTACGGGATCTTTAACGTGCGTATTTGATCTTCTGCTTGCGTATACACACACGAAGGGGGTTCAGGCACTAAGCAGGTCTGCACATATGTCGACCTGGGAGATCGGGAAAAATTTCCACCCTTTACCCACCAGGCGCCGTCGCCGAGATTCGAACCAGGGACCCTCAGATTGAAAGTCTAACGCTTTAATTAACCAGTCGGCTATTGCGCCCGTCAGCATCTGATTCCAATCACCACACGAACTTTTCCCGGGGGCTTTTATCGTCTTAGTTGTGTGTACACATATAACGTGACGACTGACGTGGGCCATGAACTGTATAACGCGTATTGAATGATTAGCGTTCACAGAATCCAGCACGTCAGTCAAATAAGCTTTATCTTTTCTTGTTTGTGGAAACTCTTTCCATTAAGAACAGGTGGCCGTTTTAGACAGACGCCAAGGTGTTTTTTTGTTTTGTGTGTGTGTGTGTGTAAGGGGGGGTTGGGGAGTGGTGGGGGGTAAGGTGTGTGGGTGGGGGTTAGGGTGTGTGGGTGGGGGTGCTGGTTAGGATGTGTGGATGTGTGGGTTAGGGTGTGTGTGAGGAGGTGGTTAGGGTGTGTGTGAGGGGGTGGTTAGGGTGTGTGGGTGGGGGTTAGGGTGTGTGGGTTAGGGTGTGTGGGTGGGGGTTAGGGTGTGTGTGAGGGGGTGGTTAGGGTGTGTGGGTTAGGGTGTGTGGGTGGGGGTTAGGGTGTGTGGATTAGTGTGTGGATGTGGGGTTAGGGTGTGTGGATGTGGGGTTAGGGTGTGTGGGTGTGGGGGTTAGGCTGTGTGGGTGGGGGTAAGGGTGTGGGGGGAGGGGTTAGGGTGTGGGGGTGGGGGTAAGGGTGTGAGGGATATATATATATATATATATATATATATATATATATAAAGCAGCTATAAAAAAAAAAAGGGGGGGGGGAGATTACAGGTGCCAGAGACAAGAACCAGAGATAAGAAAGCTGCTGCAACAGAAAAAGAAAAAAAAAAAAAAGAAAAGAAAAAGATCGGGGGATTTGTGGAACGGGAGAGAGAGAGAGAGAGACGGAAGACAGAAACAACAATGAAAATCAATAAATGAATATTTTAGAGAATGGAAAGGAAAGCGAAAGAAGGGGGGAGGGGAGGGGTGGGGGGGAGTGACGATGGAAAAAAAAAGGTGTGGTGGTTAGGGGGTAGGGGTAGGGGCGAGAGTAACAGTAAAATATGATCTGGTTTTTTTTTGGTTTTTATTTTTTTTATCTTGCTGTGAATTTTGGGGCCCTATGTGATGTGAAACTATGATATTGCCTGTGATGATTTTACATTATATGTGTGTATGTATGTATGTGTATATGTATTTGTATATGTATATATAAATAATATATATATGTGTACATTATGTATGTATGTATGTATATATATATATATATATATATATATATATATATATATATAGTGTGTGTGTGTGTGTATGTGTGTGCGTGCGTGCGTGCGTGTGTGTGTGTGTGTGTGTGTGTGTAGATATAATATATATATATATATATATATATGTATATATGCGTGTGTGTGTGTGTGTGTGTCTCTGAGTGTGTGTGTGTGTGTGTCTGAGTGTGTGTGTGTGCGTGTGTCTGAGTGTATGTGTGTGTGTGTGTGGCCTTTGGGAACCATCCCCAACGCTGACTGTCCTGAAACCCTTCTGGCCGAGACAGTGGGGATGTAACTTGTGCGAGGCGCTCTCCACTGTAATCAAGTTCTTAGCCCAGGTAAAAAAAAAAAAAAAAAAAAAAACAGCAGGTGCCTCCTCAGCTGTTTCTGATGGTCACAGTCGGACACGACTGACTATCATACACATATCCGTTCAAAAGTTGTACGACCATAACTGAAACGCATAGCGGCGTTCATTCACATTACATGCCATGGAGTTACTCACTCAGTACGGCCAGTCCTCTCTTCTCCTCTACACAGACCCCTCGGATGTCCAGTGGGTGTCTCAATGACCCAACCTTTAGCTTCCGTCGTCAGAAATGTGGTATTCTTTGTCAACAGTCACTTCTTCAGTATAAGAGCCTTCCGCCTGCAATATTTTGATGATGGTAATTGGGGTGAAACGCTGTTAACGTCGTCTCTTTCGCCGTTCGTATGGAGAGAGTTAAAAGTACATTATCCGTCCATGTAGCCCGATCTGAACTGCCTTATTTTTATTTATTTATTTATTATTTTATTTTTATTTTATTTTTTATTTTGTAAATAACGTTCCCTTGAGCGTTTCAAGTTTGACAGCAGTCACGTAAATCTGAACACAGAAGAAGACGGCTGTTTGTGCAATGTTATGGAAGAATACACCGCTCTCTAACATCTCGGAGGGAGAAAATATCAAGGGAGAGAAGAGAAGATTGGCGAATGACAGAAATAATGTGACAAACCGAAAGGAGGGGGAAAAAAAGGAAGGAAAAGAGGAAGAAGATAGAAGAAATGACAATAGGAAAAAAAAAAAATGAAGAAGAGGAGAGCCGAGAGGGAAACTGAAGAAAGAATAACACAACCTCTCCCCCACCCAAAAAAAAACAAAAACAAAAAAAACAAACAGAAAAACAATGAAGAAAAGACAACGGAGATGGAGAGGAAGACAGAAGAACGAAGAACAAAAAAAAAAAAAAAAAAAAAGAAGAAGAAGAAAAAGAAAAACAACCGAAGAAAATAACGAGGGCCGAAACAAACTAGGTTATTCTAATGAGACGTTGTCACCCAGGTTTTGTTGCGGGCATCTTTCCAACCCGTGCAACTTTCGCCCTGTTCTGCTAGTGTCAAGGCGGTGGGGGGGAAAAAAGAAAGAAAGAAAAAAGAAAAGACAGACAGAAGATAATCTGAACATAAAGGATGAATGCATCGAAAGCACGGAGAAGAATGAAACTAAAATGTTAGTAAGGAGAGACAGAGAGAGAGACACACACACAGAGAGACAGACACAGAGTGAGAGAGAGAAAGACATAGATATAGAAAGAGAGACAGAGAGAGAGAGAGAGATAGAAATAGAGAGAGACATAGAGAGAAACACAGACAGAGAGAGACAGAAAGAGAGAGAGAGAGAAAGAGACTGAGAAATAGACAGAGAAAGACAGACAAAAAGAGAGACAGAGACAGAGAGAACATTTTCAAAAAGAAGAAGGAACAAGAGAGAGAGAAAAAACAGAGACGAAGAGACAGATCGGCAAGCAGGCACGCTGACAGATAGAGAGAAAAACAGAAAGAGGACAGAGAAAGTAGTGTGCATAGAGAAAGAAGGAAGGAGGGAACCGTTTTAGAAAGAAAAAAACAAAAACAAACAAACAACAACAACAAAACAACACGAAAAGACATGCACGCCGCGGACATACACAGAAGCCACAAATATAACGAAGGGAGGAACTACATGTGTCACGAAAGAAGGGAAACGAAAAACACAAAAAATAACCAGAAAAAAAATTCTTTACTTTAACTCTTTCCATACGAACGGCGAAAGAGACGACGTTAACAGCGTTTCACCCCAATTACCATCATCAAAATATTGCAAGCGGAAGGCTCTTATACTGAAGAGGTGAATGTTGACAAAGAATACCACAATTCTGACGACGGAAGCTAAAGGTTGGGTCATTCAGACACCCACTGGACATCCGAGGGGTCTGTGTAGAGGAGAAGAGAGGACTGGCCGTACTGAGTGAGTTAAAACAACCAAAAAAAACAAAAAATGGATATTGTCAATCTAGACGGACAGAAGAAAACAAGAGACAGGATGCGTGAAAACAAAGACGACAAAGGGCGAAGGAAGACCGTCAGAAAAATAGAAAACAGGATGTGGAAAAGAAAGGAAATAATCGAGAAAGGGAATGGAGTATAGGACAGAGAGAAGAAAAAGGAAAAAAAGAAAAGAAAAAGAAAACAACAAAAATGTGTGTGTGTGTGTGTCTGTGTGAGTGAGAGAGAGAGACTTTGACGCTTAAATGTCATTGGCCATGAGGTCCTTATGACATGGGTGAATGCGTCAACATATTTCGTTGCGTAACAAGTACATTACATTGAACGAATGAATATGGCGAAAGCAAATAGTATTGAAACAAAGCAAAGCAAAAAGAAAGTTCTTTCCTTGAAGACCAAAAATGGTGACAACCACTAGACCACTCAAAAAAAAACAAAAACAAACATAAAAACGCCGTTTATTCGTCAGGCAATGAAACAGATTTCATAATTTGTTACAGAGGAAAATGTCAAATCTATCTCACCACGCAGTTTTGTAACTGTGAGCTGTGGTATTGTTGTTCCCCCACCCCCCCCCCCCCCCCCCCCCCCCGATTTATTTATCATCATTGCTGTCTTTTTTATTTATTTGTTTTTTTCTTTCTTTCTATATTATTATCATTACTTCTTCTTTTTTTTTAAATTCTTATTATCTTAGTTGACTTTATCAAGTTTTTGCGCCTTATACATATTATTATTAGTAGTAGTAGTTCTTTTTTTATGTATTTATCTTTTTCTTTTTTTTCTCAAGACCTGACTAAGCGCGTTGGGTTACGCTGCTGGTCAGGCATCTGCTTGGCAGATGTGGTGTAGCGTATATGGATTTGTCCGAACGCAGTGACGCCTCCTTCAGCTACTGAAACTGAAACTGAACCCCCCCCCCCCTCCCTCCTGTCTCCGTCTGTCTGTCTGTCTGTCTGTCTGTCTGTCTGTCTGTCTCTCTCTCTCTCTCTCTCTCTCTCTCTCTCTCTCTCTCTCTCTCCACCCCCTCTTTCTCTTTCTGTCCCATATCTTCTTTCTTTCCTTCACACTCTCCTCTTCTATCTGTGTGTCTGCCTGTCTGTTTTTCTGTCCGTCTGCCCCCCCCCCCCCCCTCTCTTTCTCTCTCTCTCTGTCTCTCTCCCTCCCCCTTCCCTCCCCCCCCTCCACCCCCCACTCCCTGTATCCCTCTACAGTTTTCTGACAGTCCTTCAGTCGACTGTATCTCACACACCCCCACCCCACTTCACCCCACCCCTCCCTCCCCTCCTCTTTTCTCCCCTCTCCCGTGGTTCCCACTTTTTTTTTTTTCTGACATTTCGATTCCAGACCCAGCAGAGTGCCTGACAACGATACTGTACTACGGCTTCAGGCAGCACTTGGTGCAGTACAGTGCAGCGCAGTGCAGCGCAGTGCAGCGCTGTGATCTGTGATCCCTAGGCGGAACGCTGTGATATCGCGATGGCCTTCTTGGCTGTCGTATTGTATTGTGTTGTGTTGTATTGTATTGTATTGTGTTGTTTTGTATTGTGTTGTATTGTGCTGTACTGTACTACGTTGCGTTGCGTTGCATTCTATTGCATTGTATTATATTGTGTAGCGTATTTTATTGCACTGCACGGTATTGTATTGTATTGTGTAGCGTATTGCATTGTGTAGCGTATTGTATTGTATTGTATTGTTTAGCGTATTGTATTGTGTAGCGTATTGCATTGTGTAGCGTATTGTATTGTGTAGCGTATTGTATTGTATTGTGTAGCGTATTGTATTGTATTGTGTAGCGTATTGTATTGTGTAGCGTATTGTATTGTGTAGCGTATTGTATTGCATTGTGTAGCGTATTGTATTGTGTAGCGTATTGTATTGCATTGTGTAGCGTATTGTATTGTGTAGCGTATTGTATTGCATTGTGTAGCGTATTGTATTGTGTAGCGTATTGTATTGCATTGTGTGGCGTATTGTGTAGCGTATTGTATTGTGTAGCGTATTGTATTGCATTGTGTAGCGTATTGTATTGCATTGTGTAGCGTATTGTATTGTGTAGCGTATTGCATTGTGTAGCGTATTGTATTGCATTGTGTAGCGTATTGTATTGTGTAGCGTATTGTATTGCATTGTGTAGCGTATTGTATTGTGTAGCGTATTGTATTGTGTAGCGTATTGTATTGCACTGCACGGCATTGTATTGCATTGTGTAGCGTATTGTATTGCATTGTGTAGCGTATTGCATTGTGTAGCGTATTGTATTGCATTGTGTAGCGTGTTGTATTGCATTGTGTAGCGTATTGTATTGCATTGTGTAGCGTATTGTATTGTGTAGCGTATTGTATTGTGTAGCGTATTGTATTGCATTGTGTAGCGTATTGTATTGTATTGTGTAGCGTATTGTATTGTATTGTGTAGCGTATTGTATTGCATTGCATTGTATTGTGTAGCGTATTGTATTGTATTGCATTGTATTGTGTAGCGTATTGTATTGCTTTGTATTGTGTAGCGTATTGTATTGTATTGCATTGTATTGTGTAGCGTATTGTATTGCATTGTATTGTACTGCATTGTATCGTATTGCATTGTACTGCATTGTATTTATTGTATTGTATTGTATTGTATTGTACGATAGTCAGTCGTGTCCGACTATGACCATCATTAGAACTAGCAGAGGAGGAAACTGCTGTCCGGACTATCCGGGCTGGAATTTGATTTCAGTGGAGAGTGTCTTGCCCCGAGTTACACTTCCACTCAATCGGCCAAGAGGGTTTTTAGGACAGTCCGTCGGCGTTGGGGATGGTTCCCCCCAAAGGCTAACTACTAGCCCCCCGAGGCTGCAGCACTAAGAGTCAGTGCAATCTTGCCTCCTGGTTTGAGAGTCCTGGTCATTCACAAAAGATTAAGCTGTAAAAGATTTCCCATTGCAATGGAAACAAGAGAGGCAAGGCCTTCAAGACTCACTTGTGATACACTGGGGGAAAAAAATCCAAGCTTTTTATGTATTGTGTATAATTTCAAAATGTAATGTTTAAGATGAGAAAGATCAGTTTAAAGCGAATTAAGTCCCCTAGCATTAATTACAGAGTAATTTCCCTTTTTTTTTTTTACTATTGCACCAAAACGTTTGCAAAATAAATAAAACTTCCATGCTTAGCAAACGAAGTTCCTGTCTGAACAAAAAAATGATAATAATGACTGCTCTTGTTGTTGGGTCAGAATATCAGATCAAAGTGCCAAGTTTAGAGAATACAAAAAATATAGATATAACAGTAAATGCAGTTTGCATATAATTAGGCTTCATTATTTATTATTTTGTGCCCATCCCAGAGGTGCAATATTGTTTTAAACAAGATGACTGGAAAGAACTGAATTTTTCCTATTTTTATGTCTAATTTGGTGTCAACTGACAAAGTATTTGCAGAGAAAATGTCAGTGTTAAAGTTTACCATGGACACACACACACACACACACACAGACAACCGAACACCGGGTTAAAACATAGACTCACTTTGTTTACACAAGTGAGTCAAAAACATTGATCATACAGCTCTCACTTTGCTGTTAGCCCATCTGCAATTGTATTGTATTGTTTTGTTTTGTATTGTATTGTAATGATGTTGTGAGACTTCAACTAATACACACACTGCAGTGCCGTATTGTGTTGTGCGAAACCTGTGCGGTAACGCTCAGGAACCAAGCTGGCCTACTACTCGGCACTCTGTCGTGATGCATTGTATTGTGTTGTGTACTTTGGTATTGCATCGTGTTGTGTTGTATCGTGCTGTGTTGTGTTGTAAGGTGGAACACAGTGGTATAATTCCTCTGGTTGCCCTAATCGACACCTCGTGTTTGTAATTCATTGCATTGTGTGCATTGATCTCATCCCCACTCTCACCTCTCCGCACCCCCCCCCCCCCCTCTCTCTCTCTCTCTCTCACTCTCACTCTCTTTTGCTGCGAGGAAAAAACAATCTGCATCTTTTACACTGCCTCATCTTGCACCAAATCAGAAGCATTGCGTCATTTTCACATCATGACGTAATTGCACGTCTGTTGCACAATCCACAGTGACTCTGTGTTGTTGGACTGTGTGAGCAAAACAAACCTACACTTGAACTGACGACATTTTTTTATTTTTTTATTTTTTTTTTTTTTACTACTACATTTATTTGCTTATTTATCATCATTGTTGCCTTTTTAAAAAATTTATTTCATTTATTTATTTATCTATTTATTTATTTTATTTTCATTATTATCATTATCATTTAAAAAGAAAAATTATATTATTCATTTATTTATCTAATTTTAAAAAATCTATTTATCTATTTATTTTTTATTTTTTAAATTATTTTTTTAATTATTTTTTTTCTCAAGGCCTGACAAAGCGCGTTGGGTTACGCTGCTGGTCAGGCATCTGCTTGGCAGATGTGATGTAGCGTATATGGATTTGACCGAACGCAGTGACCGCCTCCTTGAGTTAACTGATACTGATACTGATAACTGCACCATCACAGCAACCTTGAGCTACTGAAACTGAAACTGACGACATCATAATTATGACAATGCTGTACGCCTGCCGCTGAAAAAGCCCTGCACTGTTGCGCAGCGATCGTGTTGCTGAAATCATCATGCCAGGAATTCCTCACGTGACATGCAGGGAGGTGGGGGAAGGGGGTTCGGGGGGCGGGGGAGGGGGGAGGGGCGGCGGGAGGGGGAGAGGGATGCCAGACAGGAAGGCGAAGGTTCCCTTCCTTTGGGGCACAGCACGTGGTCATGAAATTACCACTGCGTAATGTTAAACGGTCAGAGGTTTTCGGGGGGAGGGGGGGGGGGAGGGTTGGGAGGTGCGTTTGGTGTGTGTGTGGAGGGGGGAGGGGGGGAGTTGGGGTCGTGAGTGTGTGGGGGTGGGGGGTTGGGAGGGTCAAGGGAGAATAAGGTCGTGAAGTGCGCGGCGCGGGAAGTTCGTTGATGATGGAAACGGCGCTATACTGTCCGTGCATGTTTATGTCTGTACGTCTGTTTCTTCTCTGCTTCTGTCTTGCGTTTCTCCCCAAGCACCGCTTGACATCAGTGTTACATCATTGCCGTGTGCTGTTGTGTTTCGCCATCACCCCCCCCCACACACACACACACACACACACACACACACACACCACCATTCCACCAATCCCCAGTCATCCAGCCTGATCCTCCACCCCCAGCCCCCTACCCCTGCTACCCCCCCACCCCCACACATGTCCCCCCCCCTTGCCCCCCCCTCCCCCCCCCCTCCCACACACACATCCTGCCACACACTCGCTCGACATGGGCAGAGTGGCTTAATCATTGAATATATCGAGTTTCTCCCTCCCTCCCTATCTCTCTCTCCCCCCTCTCTCTCTCTCTCCCTGTTTCTGTCTCTGTCTCTATCTGTCTGTCTGTCTCTGTACGTCTCTCCTTCTCTGTCTCTCTCAGGACAGGATAAAAGCACTGCAAAATAAACGTAACTTGTTGTTCTCTATTAAGCGCGTTGGGTTACGCTGCTGGTCAGGCATCTGCTTGGCAGATGTGGTGTAGCGTATATGGATTTGTCCGAACGCAGTGACGCCTCCTTGAGCTACTGAAACTGAAACTGAAACTACTAATACGTTGATTCCTTTTTCCTTTCTTCACCCTGCCGGCTCCTGCATTTGTGGGCTGTTGTAAGCAAATAACCTGCGTTGTGTTTCGTCAACTCGTGATGTATATCAACTATTGCGTCATTCCATATCGTGACGTAATGTCACTGTGTCTCAGTGTCGCACGCAATGAACTGAAAGTTTCGCATGTGGTATAGACTAGTTAGCGACATAATTCGGTGAGAGACCTCCCAGCGCTTAAACTTGCCCTTGCGCGGTTTATGTCGCTCAAAATGATCAGGGAGGTGAGAGAATCCTCCTCTTGGGGGGAGAGAGTGGTGCTACAGTTAGCGTGTACTGTTACACGGTCAGACTAACGTTATGGGGTTGAGGGTTATGGGGGCAAAGACTGGAAGGTCATGTGGTGTAGAAATGTGATGGAAAGGGGTGGTGTGTGTGTGGGTGTGTGTGTTTAGTGTTAGAGAGAGAGAGAGAAAGAGAGAGATTGAAGAACTGCTTCCGAACAATATATCACCATACTTTTAAATCAGCAAAGTAACGAGCCAAACAAAGGTACGAAAAGAAAAAAAAAATATCGAGTGATGAAAACGTTTTCCTCTTCCTGCTGATCCTCCTCTTCCTCCTCCTCCTCCTCCTTCTTCTTCTTCTTCTTCTTCTTCATACTCCTCCTCCTCCACCTCTTCTTCTCCCTCCTCCCCATCCTCCTCCTCCTCCTTCTCCTCCTCCGTCCTTCTTCTAAATCTTCATCAATATGATTGAGATGGATTGGGAGGGGGGAAAAACACAACAGCATTAATAGGAACAGAAGCAGCAGCAGCAGCAGCACCACCACCAGTAGCAGCACCAGCAGTGTAGCTGTCCGGCCCTAAAATCAACGTCATCAAAAACAACTGAACTACCTGCTTCAGGACACCATCGCTACCGGAACTGACAACAACAATCACAACTACCGCAACAACAACAAGTAAAACAGTACAACCACCACCACCACCACAACAACAACAACAACAAACCTAGCTGGTGGGAGGTGGGGGGGGGGGGGGGGGGTCCGCTAATTTTAGATCCTCGGAAGTCTAAGCAGTTCTGTTGTCGTTTCCTACTAACCCGCCTGTTCTCCCTTTCATCTCATGAATGTGCCTCAACCACGTACCAGCCATGGTCCCCTCCTTTACACCATGGTCCCCTCCTTACACCATGGTCCCTCCCTTACACCATGGTCCCTCCCTTACACCATGGTCCCTCCCTTACACCATGGTCCCTCCATGGTCCCTCCCTTACACCATGGTCCCTACCTTACTCCATGGTCCCTCCATGGTACCTCCCTTACACCATAGTCCCTCCATGGTCCCTCCCTTACACCATGGTCCCTCCCTTACACCATGGTCCCTCCCTTACACCATGGTCCCTCCATGGTCCCTACCTTACTCCATGGTCCCTCCCTTACACCATGGTCCCTCACTTACACCATGGTCCCTCCATGGTCCCTCCCTTACTCCATGGTCCCTCCCTTACACCATAGTCCCTCCATGGTCCCTACCTTACTCCATGGTACCTACCTTACACCATGGTCCCTAATTTACATCATGGTCCCTCCCTTACACCATGGTCCCTCCATGGTCCCTCCCTTACACCATGGTCCCTAACTTACACCATGGTCCCTCCCTTACACCATGGTCCCTCCCTTACACCATGGTCCCTCCCTTACACCATGGTCCCTCCCTTACACCATGGTCCCTCCCTTACACCCCCACATCCCGAAACTCTCGTGCATTGACTCGTAATGCTCTCCCCTCATCATGTCGGAAATTTCCATCTGGAATGCACGGAGGAAGGTGGGAGGAGGGGGTGTGGGGGCTGGGGGAGGGGCTAGACAGGGAGGTGAGGGAATCCTCTTGGGGGAGAGAGCGTTGCCACAGTTAGTGTGTAATGTTACACGGTCAGACTAACGTTATGGGGTTTGAGGGTTATGGGGGCAAAGACTGAAAGGTCATGTAGTGTAGAAATGTGATGGAAAGGGGGTGGTGTGTGTGTGGGGGGGGGGCGGGGGGTTAGTGTTAGAGAGAGAGAGACTGAAGAACTGCTTCCGAACAATATATCACCATAATTTTTAAATCAGCAAAGTAACGAGCCAAACAAAGTATGAAAAGAAAAAAAACGTGTTGAGTGATCAAAACGTTTTCCTCCTCCTCCTCCTCCTCCTTCTCCTCCTCCCCCCTCATCGTTAACATCATTATCTTCTTCTTCTGCTAGGATCAAAGCAGTATGATTTAATTTAATTCGGCTTGATTTAATTCTTCTTCTTCTTCTATATGATCCAGATAGAGATTTCTCTGAGAAGGTAATAGTCACCGCTTTTTGGCCTGAGAGTACACCCCCACCCCAACACCCTTGTCTCATTCAACCCTCCTTCCTATGCAACTTAAAATATACTAAAAATTAATTAGGATATGAAACAACAACAAAAACAACATAGCAGTGATAATAGAAACAACAGCAGCAGTAGCCTTGCTGCTTGATCACAGGAGCTCTGTTAAAAACAAGTGAACGACTTCAGGACATCGTCACGACCGCAGCTGACAACAACAATCACAACCACCGCAACAACAACAACAACAACACTAACAGCAACAAACCTGTACAACCCCCACCACCACTACAACAACAACAACAACTACTACTACTACTACTACTACTACGTAATGACTGCTTCTAAGCCCTTGGAAGTTTCAGTAGAGTTCTGTCGTAGTTTTCCCCCAATAACTCGATTGTGTTCTTCCTTTCATTTTAAATATCCTGCCCCTCGCCCCCCCACCTCCGACCCCCCGCGCCCCACCCTCCTATCCCCAACACCCTACCAACCCCCCCCCCCCCCCCCCCCCCCCCCCCATCACTCCCACCTCCCCAAACTGTCTTGCATTGACTCATAATGCCCCCTCTCCTTCCCAGTCTCCGTGGCAGGATCGGTAAGGCGTTTGACTTCCGGTTCATTGCTCAAGGTTCGAGACCCCTCCCCGTTTCGGCCTGGTGTGTGTGTGTGTGTGTGTGTGTGTGTGTGTGTCCTTGGGGAAAGGCATTGTGCTCCGTTATCCTTCACTTCCACCCCCAGGAATAAAATGGGTACCTGACCTGGTTGAGGGAGGGTTAAAACGGCGGAAGGAGAGGAGGATTGGGGGCCCCGCCTTTCTGTACCCTGTGGACCCACAGTGGATGTGAGTTCACTGCCGTGCCCCGCCGCCCGTGAAAGGTTATTTAAAAAGGGACCTGTAACCTGACCTCCCTGTTCCTGTCTTGCCTCATTCACCACCACCACCACCCCCACCTCCCTCCTCCCCACTCCACCCCACTTGCCGACTACTCCCCTCCGCCACCTCACCCCCCTCCCCTCCCCCCGCCCTCCCCTCCCTCCCAACTGGTGTTTAGTTTTTTAGTGTCCATAATTCCTCCGATGGGTTTTACGACAATTAAAATTAGTTATGTGCATCGACTCGTAATGCTACTACCGCCCCCCCCCCCTCCGCCTCCCCCTCCCCATCTCACCCCCACCTCCATTCCTACCTTATCTCCTTCTCTTCCTCCCCCCCACCCCCTCCCCTCGACTCCCTACCCCCAACTCTTGTGCATTGAGTCGTAATGCCCCCACCCCCACCCCCTTACCTCCCCCGGACATCTCTCATTCGTGCCCCCCCCCCTCTCCATCCCCCCTCTCCTCCCCCCCCCCCCCCCAACCCTCTCCCTCACTATGACCTGTGGTCGGTATGTGGTGCAGAACGGGAGGAGGGGGGAGGGGGAGGGGGAAGGATCGATGAGAACGACACCAGGCTGACATGGTTCCGTCTGTGCGTGTGTGTGTGTGTGTGTGTGAGTGTGTGTGAGTGTGTGTGTGTGTGTGTGTGTATGCATGCAGGTCAATGCCAGTGTTTGACTAGCGGTCACTCTTCGTCGACTTGACGGCTCTCCATTTCTGGTGAAGCGGAAAGATGAATTATCGGTCCTCTTCCCCTCCACCCCCCCCCCCCCCTTCCCCCGAGCTCCATCCACACCCCCCCTCTCTCTCTCTCTCTCTCTCTCTCTCTCTCTCTCTCTCTCTCTCTACTTCATTTGATTTTATCTTATTGAATACGCAACGAGTTTAGTTGTGTGTCTAACCGCGATTGCAATACTTGATAATATACAACCACAATCAGTGTCCTACACTCTTCGTTTTTTGTGGGTTTTTTGTTATTGTTGTTGTTGTTGTCATTTGCATTTTCATGATACGATCTTTGTATCAAGATTTTGTACATGTGCATGATTAAATGTGTATGTGAATGTCATGTCCTTACTTCTACATCTCTTTGTTATTTTGTCAATATTTTGATTCGTTTTCGATTTCTCTTTGCCCTGAGGGCTGGGTGAAAAAAATAGCACATGTATGCTTATTCCATTTCCCTAAAAAAAAAATTAAAAAAAAACACTGAAAAAAACTTCGTATCCCCCACTTCGTTCGTTCGTTCACTCTCTGTCTGTCTCTCTCTGTATATCTGTCTGTCTGTCTCTCCTCTCTCCTCTCTCTCTCTCTCTCTCTCTCTCTCTCTCTCCTCCTCCTCCTCCTCCTCCTCCTCCTCTCTCCTCTTTCTCTCTCTCTTCCCCCCCCACTCTCTCTCTCCCTCTCTCTCTCTCTCTTTCTCACTCTCTTGATTGATCGATCGATCTTACTTTTGAGATACTTTGTGTACACAATTTGGAAAACAAAGCTATGTGACCCGAGTTGTTCTCCCAGTAAATAAATACACAAACAAGGGACAGGCTAAGAGTGATAGTATCACAGATCCAAACAGTCTTTCCGCGCGACTCGTGTTATTCTTCCAGTAAAATGATTACACAAACGAGGGATAGGATAAGATAGCAACACAGATCACAATAGTAGTCTTTAATTAAAAGCGAATATGCAATAGAACTATTGATAAAAAAAAAAAGGAAAAAATAAAAAAAGAATTTTAAAGGATCCTGTTTTCCGGCCAGTACTTTCCGTCTCAGAAGAAAAAGGTGGTGGGGAGGGCGAGGGGAGGGGGGGGGGCAAGGGGGGGTAATAGTGGGGGGGGGGGGGCGCGGGGGCATAAAAAGAGATTCTATATTCAGGGTCTTTTCAGCCAACCCTCGACGACTTTTAAAGTCTCCAAACACAAGGTCTTTCCATTTAGAAAGACAATCGACCGCAGTTTCCCGCAGCAGTGCAGACCTCATCATAAGCTCTCTCTCTCTCTCTCTCTCTCTCAGACCCTGGCTGCTGCCGGTTGGAACAGAGAGTGCTGAAACACGCGTACACACTATTGGTTTGGGGGGGCGGGGGGGGGGGGGGGGCGGAGGCGGGGGGGGGGGGGGGGGGGGATGAAGTTAGCAAACTTGAGTACACTGACACTTTTCACACATAAGAGAATGCCCTTCTCGAGTCTTATCTCTTGTGAGCACGATCATGAGAAAGAAACGGAAACATTGCAAATGAGTACAACGCATTTTAAAAAAGACGGGGTGATGCAGTTTTGTTGCACGTGGACTCTTCTGTACAGGCTCACTCGCCTTAGTTCTACTTACTAGTAACACCACCTAAATCCCCCATACTCCCCACCCCCTTACCCTTTATCCCCACTCTGAAGAAGGCAGGGGATGAGGGTAGGGTGTGGAAAAGGCCCGGGGAGGGGGCGGTACACATTTAGTAGAGGACACACAACTTTATCCCCTGTGCATACAGGGTCTCCGAGAGAGAGAGAGAGAGAGAGAGCAGAGCAGAGAATAGCACCATTCTCGTTAAAGACTCTCGGCTTGACGATTTATATGACGCGGCGGAGCTTGGGCGAGTGAATAGGACTGGGCCTATAGGTTCCCCACCCCCTTGTAGTAAAGTTGTACCTTAAATTTGCGGAGTACTTGTTCAAACGCTAGATGTGGAAGTGATCGATTCTCTCCCCTTCCTCCCCTAAATTCCTCCCCACTCCCCTCCCCCTCCCCCTCCCCTCCCCTCCCAGTCCCCAAAGGGAGAGCAGTCCACACAGTCACCGCCATGGATTTGCTGTCAACTAACTGGGCCCGGAAAAAAAGAAAGTCAATAGAATAAGGTCTGTGTGGTCTTTCTGGGAGGAGGGGGTGGGGGTGGGGAATTGGGGGTGTGGGGGTGGGGCTGGGGCTTTTTCCCTGTGTGTCTCTTTGTCTGTGTGGCTGTTGGGTTTTTTTTGTCAGTGGACTGTTTCTGTGTGTCTGTGAGTCTGTCTTTCCCTATCTATCTCTCTTTTGTCTCTCTCTCTCCCTGTCTCTGTCTCTCTCTCCCTATCTATCGGTTTGTATGTCTCTTTCTCCATTATCCTCTCTTTCTCTCCTCTCTCTCTCTCCCCCCCCCCTCTTTTCACCCCCCACCCCACTCTCTCTCTTCTCCCACTATGTCTCTGCGCTCTCTCTTCTTTCGCATCTCTCTCTCTTTCTCCTGTACCCCTCTCTTTCTCACTCCATCTCACTCCCTTTCTCATCCCTTTCCCTTTCTCTTCTCTCTTTCTCCTCTCTCTTCTCATCTGTCTGTTTCCTCTGTCTCCCCCGCACCCACCCACCCACCCCTCTCCCTCTCTCTCTCTCTCCCCTCTCCTCCTCTCTTTCTCATTCCCTTTCTCATCCCCTTCCCATTCTCCTCTCTCTCCCCTCTTTCTTCTCTCTCTCTCTCTCTCTCTCTCTATTTCCCCCCTCTCTCTGTGTCTATCTTCTCTCAATCTCTAATCTCTCTCTCCTCTCCCCCTTTTTCTCACTCCTTCTCACTCCCTTTCTCATCCCTTTCCTATTCTCTTCTCGCTCTCTCTGCTATCTCTCCTCTCTCATGTGTCTCTTACCTCCTCCCCCCCCTCTCTCTCTCTCTGTCTCTCTTTCTCTCACTCTCTGTCTCTCTCATCTCTCTCTTTCTCTCACTCTGTCTCTCAGTTCTCTCTTCTCTGTCTCACATTCGCTCTCTCTCTCTCCTCTCGCCTTCTCTTTATCACTCCCTTTCTTATACCTTTCCCATTCTCCTCTCTCTCTCTCTCTCTCTCTCTTCTCTCTCATACCACTCTTCTCACTCTTCTCTAATCTCTCTCTCTCCTCTCCCCCTCTCTTTCTCACTCCTTCTCACTGCCTTTCCCATCCCTAGCCTATTCTCTCCTCTCTGTCATCTTCGCCGTTTAAAATTTTATATATATATATATTTTTCTTTTTTTTTTTTTTTAATCTCGGTCTGACGAAGAAGCAATGCATGTGAAGATGTGATTGATGTGGTGAACGCGCTTTGTGGGACTGATTGTGTTAATCAAATCCAACTTCCTGTTGGAGTCAATAAAACATTACACCTAATTATTTTTAACCCCCTCCTCCCCCCACCCCCCCCTCAGCGCCCCACCCCCTACCCCCCACCCCCCCAAAAAAAGACGTCATCAAGTTTTTTTCTTTATTTTCTCCCCTTTACCGGTGTGTTAATTAAGCCAATTTTGGCGTTCTATATATCAAGGAATTAATTGAAATGTGCGAATATTCTATGTCCCCCCCCCTCTCTCTCTGTATGTGTGTGTCTGATTGAATGCGTGTATTTGTTTGTATGTCTGTTCGCCAGTGTCTGTGTGTGTGTGTGTGTGTGTGTGTGTGCGTACGTACGCACGCGCGCGCATTCGTCTCCGTCAGAGGTGGATTTCCAACAGACACGTGTTCTGTTCATAAGTTTATTTTTATTTTTTATTTTTTTTTTTTTTTTTTTTTTACCGGAATCAATTATCAGTTGTAATCGCGCTGTGGATGTGATGATTGCATTCCAGGGATTACCGCATCTTTACCTCCGCTGTTGGCCTGCTGAGAGCCAATCATTTCGTGGATATCGATTTGTTGTTTCATTTTGTTGCGCTAAATTATTCCTGTTCAGTAAAACCCGAATTCATTGTGTTTCCTCTCCAGCACCCCCCTCCCCCCCCCCACACACACACACACGCCTCCTCCCCCACCACCGCATCCCCCCCTCCCCTCCCACCCTCGTTCTCCCCTCCTCCCCCCCCCCCCCACCCCCCCCCCCCCAGGTCCTTAATGACCACCCAGCACGCACGCAGAACAGTAGGTTGGAATATCTGGCAAGGTTGTTGCAGAATTGGCCTTCGCGTTTGTGGTCATGAAGCTTCTAGCCATGGCCATTCCTGTTCTCCACCCCCCACCACCTCCACCCCCACCCACTTCCACCCTCCACACCCTCCACACACACCCCCACCCGGCTCGTTCTTTGATCATGCATGTCGAGGGAACTGATTGACAAGAGAGAGAGAGAGAGAAGCAGGGAGGCTAGGCAACTTTTAACCCTCTCCATACGAACCGCGAAAGAGACGACGTTAACAGCGTTTCACCCCAATTACCATCATCAAAATATTGCAAGCGGAAGGCTCTTATACTGAAGACGTGAGTGTTGACAAAGAATACCACAACTCTGACGACGGAAGCTAAAGGTTGGGTCATTCAGACACCCACTGGACATCCGAGGGGTCTGTGTAGAGGAGAAGAGAGGACTGGCCGTACTGAGTGAGTTAAAAAGAAAGGAGGAGGAGGAAGCGGGGAGAAAAGACAGACAGTCACTGTGATAATCATATTTTCATAGAAATATGAATAATGGTAATCATTAGAATGATCGTTGTTTACAGTGCGATATAAAGAATGCTGATCATTCTAATAATCATACTTTGATCATAAATTATATAAACAATAACGCGCTATATGCAATTGCAGAAGGAGGGAGGGGGAGAGAGAGAGAGATATGGGGGTAGAAATGGTTATAAGGGGAGTGAGAAAGAGTAGAGAAATGAAGGGAGAGGGGGTGGGAGGAGAGAGAAAGAGATAGAAGGTGTGGACAGGCAGAGACGGGGGAAGGGGGGGATATATATATATATATATATATATATATATATATATATATATATATACACTTAGAGAGTCAGAGACAGAGATATATATATAGAGAGAGACACACACACACACACAACTATATAGCGAGAGACAGATAGATATATATTGAGAGAGAGACAGAGATATATAGAGACAGACAGATATATATATATATATATATATATAGAGAGAGAGAGAGATGTATATATAGAGAGACAGAGACAAACATATATATTTATATAGAGAGAGACAGACAGACAGAGATAGAGAGAGAGATATAGATATATATATATAGAGAGAGAGAGACAGAGAGAGACAGAGATATGTATATATTGAGAGACACAGAGACAGATATATATATATATAGAGAGAGAGAGAGACAGACAGACAGACAGAGATATATCGATATATAATAGAGAGAGACAGACAGAGACAGAGAGAGATATATATAGACAGAGACAGATATATATATATATAGAGAGAGAGAGCCACATAGAGATATTTATATAGAGAGAGACACACACACACAGACAGAGATAGACATATATCCTATGTTGCCACATTTCACCCTGAAGCAGAAACTTCTTCTTCTTCTTCTGCGTTCGTGGGCTGCAACTCCCACGTTCTCCACGAAATGGAGACGAGGCAGACAGCGAAAGAAGTGGGGCAGACAACATCACTGAGTGGACGGAGCGGAGCTTTGCCGAAACTCAGGTGCCAGTTGCATTGCTTGGTTCTAACTTTTTGACAGTTACACGTGACTAAATGCCCTACGTTGAAACGAACTACGCCATTGGTCAGTTCCATACTACACACAGTTAGAAGCAGGCTACGACCATACCAGACTACTTCCGTCCGAGCACTGCAACTGGCTCCAGGCCTTTATCCCAGAAACGGAGAAGGTTGGGGATGTGCCCTCGACCAAACCCGGTTTTGGGGACCAGTGACAGTGATGCTCCATATCAACTCCTTTTTTTTTTCACTGGAATATATTCATTTTCCAGAAATGAGTGTTATAAACCCTCGTTTTCTGGAACACGAGGCAAACCATGAGGGGGTCATTTTGTGACAGAACTGGAATGACTCCGTCCCATATCCCCCAAAAAGACTCCCAGTGGAGTTATTTCAGGGCCAGTACTTTGGCCCCAGTAATGCCTCCCCGTGGAAGTTATTGTGGGCTGGCCCTAAACACACTTCGCTCGTGTTCGTGTGGAGTTAATCTGGCATTGCCACTGAATGAGTGTTGGGGAAGAAAAGGCCTCAGTCACAGTGACTCATCATTGAGAGCTTTTGGGACCAGGGGGTGTTGCGATGTGTTGGGGGTTGCCCAAAATTAACTGCACCCTGGTTTTGTTATTGTTGTTGTTTTTCCACCAGTACCATTACTAAACACTTGACGTTTCTGATTTTTTTTTTTTTTTGTTATTAAGTTTTTACTTTGAGGACTTGACATCATTTCTTTCTTTCTTCTTCTTTCTTTCTTTCTTTTCTTTTTTTTGTGTGTGTTTTTGTTTGTTTGTTTTGTTTTGTCTTT
The DNA here is from genome assembly GCF_041734735.1 of Babylonia areolata. Classification (NCBI taxonomy): domain Eukaryota; kingdom Metazoa; phylum Mollusca; class Gastropoda; order Neogastropoda; family Buccinidae; genus Babylonia; species Babylonia areolata. The sequence goes on from NC_134900.1 coordinate 33,107,019, forward strand.
TAGTTTTGTTTTGTTTTCTTGTTGCCACAACAGATTTCTCTGTGTGAAATTCGGGCTGCTCTCCCCAGGGAGAGCGCGTCGCTACACTACAGCGCCACCCATTTTTTGTATTTTTTCTTGCGTGCAGTTTTATTTGTTTTTACTATCGAAGTGGATTTTTCTACAGAATTTTGCCAGGAACAACCCTTTTATTGCCGTGGGGTCTTTTACGTGCGCTAAGTGCATGCTCCACACGGGACGTCGGTTTATCGTTTCATCCGAATGACAAGCGTCCAGACCACCACTCAAGGTCTAGTGGAGGGGGAGAAAATATCGGCGGCTGAGCCGTGATTCGAACCAGCGCGCTCAGATTCTCTCGCTTCCTAGGCGGACGCGTTACCTCTAGGCCATCACTCCACAGTTCAGGACAAGGACTGAAAGCCTTAGTGGTTGGCGAGGCTCTAAGCACCATAATTTGATTGGATCTGAGGGCAAGAGCTGGAGTTTTCCCGGGCCAACATCCCCGCAGGAGTCATTCCACGACTTGTACCAGAACGACTTCATGGAGTTAACCCTGGGGGTGGGTCATTCGTCATTCTCAGGCATCACACCGAGCTCGCGCTGAACTGTCAGATCGGGATTCAGGCACTCAGAGAAACAGCTGGCATTCTGGCTGCCCAGCTTACCGTGTTGCTGTTCTGGTGGTGTCAGATAGGTCTTAAATGTAGTTCTGGTGGTGTCAGATAGGTCCCCAGCTGTATTGTAGTTCTGGTGGTGTCAGGTAGGTCTTTAGATGTAGTTCTGGTGGTGTCAGATAGGTCTTTAGATGTAGTTCTGGTGGTGTCAGATAGGTCTTTAGATGTAGTTCTGGTGGTGTCAGATAGGTTACTGTGTTGCTGTTCTGGTGGTGTCAGATAGGTCCCCAGCTGTATTGTAGTTCTGGTGGTGTCAGATAGGTCTTTAGATGTAGTTCGGGTGGTGTTAGATAGGTCGTTAGATGTAGTTCTGTCAGATGGGCCCTTAGATGTAATTCTGGTGGTGTCAGATAGGTCCTTAGATGTAGTTCTGTAGTTCTGGTGGTGTCAGATAGGTCTTTAGATGTAGTTCTGGTGGTGTCAGATAGGTTCTTAGATGTAGTTCTGGTGGTGTCAGATAGGTCCCCAGCTGTATTGTAGTTCTGGTGGTGTCAGATAGGTCCTTAGATGTAGTTCTGGTGGTGTCAGATTGGCCCTTAGATGTAGTTCTGGTGGTGTCAGATAGGTCCTTAGATGTAGTTCTGGTGCTGTCAGATAGGTCCCAGTGATGTTGTAGTTATGGTGGTGTCGGTGCATTGTCAGATAGGTCCCAGTGATGTTGTAGTTATGGTGGTGTCGGTGCATTGTCAGATAGGTCCCAGCGATGTTGTAGTTATGGTGGTGTCGGTGTGATGTCAGATAGGTCCCAGCGATGTTGTAGTTATGGTGGTGTCGGTGCATTGTCAGATAGGTCCCAGTGATGTTGTAGTTATGGTGGTGTTGGTGTCATGTCAGATAGGTCCCAGCGATGTTGTAGTTATGGTGGTGTCGGTGCATTGTCAGATAGGTCCCAGCGATGTTGTAGTTATGGTGGTGTCGGTGCATTGTCAGATAGGTCCCAGTGATGTTGTAGCTATGGTGGTGTCGGTGCATCGTGAGATAGGTCCCAGCGATGTTGTAGTTATGGTGGTGTCGGTGTGATGTCAGATAGGTCCCAGCGATGTTGTAGTTATGGTGGTGTCGGTGCATTGTCAGATAGGTCCCAGCGATGTTGTAGTTATGGTGGTGTCGGTGCATTGTCAGATAGGTCCCAGCGATGTTGTAGTTATGGTGGTGTCGGTGCATGTCAGATAGGTCCCAGCGATGTTGTAGTTATGGTGGTGTCGGTGCATTGTCAGATAGGTCCCAGCGATGTTGTAGTTATGGTGGTGTCGGTGTCATGTCAGATAGGTCCCAGCGATGTTGTAGTTATGGTGGTGTCGGTGTGATGTCAGATAGGTCCCAGCGATGTTGTAGTTATGGTGGTGTCGGTGCATTGTCAGATAGGTCCCAGCGATGTTGTAGTTATGGTGGTGTCGGTGTCATTGTCAGATAGGTCCCAGCGATGTTGTAGTTATGGTGGTGTCGGTGTCATGTCAGATAGGTCCCAGCGATGTTGTAGTTATGGTGGTGTCGGTGCATTGTCAGATAGGTCCCAGCGATGTTGTAGTTATGGTGGTGTCGGTGTGATGTCAGATAGGTCCCAGCGATGTTGTAGTTATGGTGGTGTCGGTGTCATGTCAGATAGGTCCCAGCGATGTTGTAGTTATGGTGGTGTCGGTGTCATGTCAGATGGAGCACTAGCTGTACTGTAGGTCTGGTGGTGTCTGTTTAGTGGTTGACAGGTTCCTAGCTGTACTGTAGGTCTGGTGGTGTCTGTTTAGTGGTTGACAGGTTCCTAGCTGTACTGTAGCTCTGGTGGTGTCTGTTTAGTGGTTGACAGGTTCCTAGCTGTACTGTAGCTCTGGTGGTGTCTGTTTAGTGGTTGACAGGTTCCTAGCTGTACTGTAGGTCTGGTGGTGTCTGTTTAGTGGTTGACAGGTTCCTAGCTGTACTGTAGGTCTGGTGGTGTCTGTTTAGTGGTTGACAGGTTCCTAGCTGTAGTGTAGATCTGGTGGTGTCTGTTTAGTGATTGATAGGTTCCTACTGTAGGTCTGGTGGTGTCTGTTTAGTGGTTGACAGGTTCCTAGCTGTACTGTAGGTCTGGTGGTGTCTGTTTAGTGGTTGACAGGTTCCTATGTGTACTGTAGGTCTGGTGGTGTCTGTTTAGTGGTTGACAGGTTCCTAGCTGTACTGTAGGTCTGGTGGTGTCTGTTTAGTGGTTGACAGGTTCCTAGCTGTACTGTAGGTCTGGTGGTGTCTGTTTAGTGGTTGACAGGTTCCTAGCTGTACTGTAGGTCTGGTGGTGTCTGTTTAGTGGTTGACAGGTTCCTAGCTGTACTGTAGCTCCGATGGTACCGGTGTAGTGTCAAAATTGGTCCCCATCCCTCACTCTCCTGGGATGGTGTGAACACCCCCCACCTCCGCCCCCCTAGCCCCCCCCCCTCCGTGCCCCCCCCCCTCCCCACACACACCACCACCACCACCACCACCACCACTCCACCATGTCACGCGAGTCGTGTTCCGTACTGAACCCGATTGTAACCAAACTGAGTTGTATTTGTTCAGATTTCGTCCAAGTCATATAAGAATTATTCAGATCTAGTTCAAGCCGTATTCAAATCGTTGAATTCTGGCGCAAAGCCGAAGGAAGGGAAGTCACCCAATTCTAGCGCAAGCTGAACTGAAAAAAATAATGGTTTAAGTTTGGTGCAAACCAAATTGAATTTGGTCCAACACACTGCAAGGAAGACAAACACACACACTGGCATCCAATATGCGTGCAAAGACACACACACACACACTGGCATCCAATATGCGTGCAAAGACACACACACACACACTGGCATCCAATATGCGTGCAAAGACACACACACACACACTGGCATCCAATATGCGTGCAAAGACACACACACACACACTGGCATCCAATATGCGTGCAAAGACACACACACACACACTGGCATCCAATATGCGTGCAAAGACACACACACACACACACTGGCATCCAATATGCGTGCAAAGACACACTCACACACACTGGCATCCAATATGCGTGCAAAGACACACACACACACACACTGGCATCCAATATGCGTGCAAAGACACACACACACACACTGGCATCCAATATGCGTGCAAAGACACACACACACACACACTGGCATCCAATATGCGTGCAAAGACACACACACACACACTGACATCCAATATGCGTGCAAAGACACACACACACACACACACACTGGCATCCAATATGCGTGCAAAGACACACACACACACACTGGCATCCAATATGCGTGCAAAGACACACACACACACACACTGGCATCCAATATGCGTGCAAAGACACACACACACACACACACTGGCATCCAATATGCGTGCAAAGACACACACACACACACACACACACACACACACACACATACACACATGCGCACACACACACGCACACACACACACACACATGCGCACGTTCACACACACACACACACACCCACGCATGCGCGCGACCGAGAGACAGAGAGAGAGAGAGAGGGAGGCAGACTGACAGACAAAGAGAAAGAGAAAGCCGTAATACTCCCGCATGGTAGAAGGCTTTATCTAGCACGTGATTCCTCGTTACAAAGGTCCCAGTCATGCACAGACGCTATTGAGACCAGTAGTGCCAGGAATAACGAGGCCGTTCAAACTTGTACTGTGCAGGGTGCTATTGACAGTATGCCATTAAAAGGGATAGAGAGAGAGAGGTTAAAAAAAAAAAAATAAAAAAAAAAGAGTGGGGGGTGGAAGTTTAGACAGTTAAAAGAAAAAAAAAAAAAAAAAAATCCGTAAGGAAAAAATGACTCAGACAGACATAGAGACAGGTCGCACATGTCCTTATATAGGTTGCAACGAAATTTTGAACAATTTTTTTTTTTTTTCAAGTTAGTTGTTGACGTATTTTTTGTATACCGTTTCTTTTCTATTACAAAAAGAAACGGGGTTTTTTTATGCATATTTAACAACAAAAAGGATAATAATGATAATGATAATCACCATCATCAGCATCATCATCATCACAGAAACGAACCCGCAGTTACCTTACTGATCACCCGTTGATGTGACTAAAATTCAGTGATGATGCATTGTAATACGCTGCATCAACCATTCCTTTTTTTTTTCTTTTTTCTTTTTTTTTCTTTTTTTGTCTTCTCCAACACATTTCCACAGTAACGCACAGTTGATACACAACAAACAAGACGAATGTATAATTCAAAAATTATTTGTATTTTGTATTTGTATTTCTTTTTGTCACAACCGATTTCTCTGTGTGAAATTCGGGCTATACTACAGCGCCACCCATTTTTTGGTATTTTTTCCTGCGTGCAGTTTTATTTCTTTTTCCTATCAAAGTGGATTTTTCTACAGAATTTGGCCAGGAACAACCCTTTTGTTGCCGTGGGTTCTTTTACGTGCGCCAAGTGCATGCTCGACACGGGACTTCGGTTTATCGTCTCATCCGAATGACTAGCGTCCAGACCACCACTCAAGGTCTAGTGGAGGGGGAGAAAATATCGGCGGCTGAGCCGTGATTCGAACCAGCGCGCTCAGGTTCTCTCGCTTCCTAGGCGGACGCGTTACCTCTAGGCCATCACTCCACTTATGTCTGTCATTCAGGCATCGGTCATACAAATGTCGACTTGTCGAAACGAGTGAAATTGTTAAAGTAGAATC
>NC_134900.1:33117369-33127369 GCF_041734735.1 Babylonia areolata
TGAACAGAAAGAAACCTTGTTGTCATTTAATCAATGCTTACTGACTCCATGTGCGTCTACCCCTCACCACCCCCACCACCCCGTCTCTGTCTCTGTGTCTCTCTGTCTCTCTCCATCTCTCTTCATCCTTCTCTCTCCATCCCTCTCTTTCCATCTCATCTGCTAATATCTTCACCGTTGGAAAATAAAGATTAATTAATTAATTCATTCATTCATTCATTCATTCTCTCTCTCTCCCTCCCTCCATCCCTCTCTCTCTCTCTCTTTCTCCATCTCTCTCTCCATCTCTCTCTCTTTCTCCATCTCTCTCTCCATCTCTCTCTCTCTCCATCTCTCTCTCTCTCTCTCTCTCTCTCTCTCTCTCTCCCTCCCTGCCTCACCCCCCCCCTCTCTCTTTCTCCATCTCTCACACTCTCTCTCCCTCCGCCTCTCTACATCTTTCTCCATCCCTCTTTGTTCTCTCTCTCTCTCTCTCTCTCTCTCTTTCTTTCTCCATCTCTCACTCTTTCTCTCTCTCTCTCTCTCTCTCTCTCTCTCTCTCCCTCCCTGCCCCCTCTCTCTCTCTCTCTCTCCCTCCCTGTCCCCCCTCTTTCTCTCTCTCTCTCTCCCTGTCCCCCCTCTTTCTCTCTCTCTCTCTCTCTCCCTGTCCCCCCTCTTTGTCTCTCTCTCTCTCTCTCCCTCCCTGTCCCCCCTCTTTCTCTCTCTCTCTCTCTCTCTCTCTCTCTCCCTCCCTGTCCCCCCTCTTTCTCTCTCTCTCTCCCTCCATGCCCCCCTCTCTCTCACTCTCTTTCTTTCTCCATCTCTCAAACTCTCTCTCCCTCCGCCTCTCTACACCTTTCTCCATCCCCTCTTTGTTCTCTCTCTCTGTGTCTCTGTCTCTCTGTCTGTCACACGCATTGTGGCGCCAACAACGTTTTCCCTTTCCCCATGTATTCCTCAGTGAAGGTGAAATAGCTCGCCGGAGGCTGGATGACAGCAACCACACAGATATGACACCACACACATACACACCAAAAAAAAAATCATATCTCTGTTTGTGAGAAAACAACACGCGCGCGCGCGCGAGCTCGCTTACACACACACACACACACACACACACACACACACACACACACACACACACACACACACACACACACACACACACACACACAGCGAGAGAGAGAGGGAGAGAGAAACCCGAAAAAAATCTGAAGAGTGACATTTCAGACACAAAACAACAACAGAACGTTGACATCGTAAGCGGAAAACGTTGCTGACCTCGTTTTTATTTTTATTTTATTATTTTTGAAAATCTGTATCTAATATATTTATTTTAAGAAATTTGAAAGAAAACTGACGTCTGGAACCACCCTACCACCCCCCACCCCCACCCCATCCGCCCAACTCCCCACCCCTTCCCTCCTAAAAAAAAAATAAAAATAAAATAAAATAAAATAAAAAATTAAAAAAACATACGGGGGCGAAGCGAAACTCTTTGTTTAATTCAGTTTCCTGTTTTCCTTGACACAGACAGACAGGCGGGCGGGGCGGGAGGTGGTGGGGGTGGGGGGGGGGGCGAGGGGGTGGGAGTTAGGGAGAGGGGTGGGGGGGAGAGAACCTTGACCTGTCTAGGGGCATTTCTGTAAACAACCTCTCTAATGACAGGCATCATCCATACATACGTACATCCCTTGGGTGGTTTCCATGGGAAACCAGAGGAGCGTCAGTCACTTGATGATTGTCTTGCTGTTGTACGTCCGCATGTGAATGCCGTGTGTCTCATGCACACACACAGAGAGAGAGAGAGAGAGAGAGAGAGAGACAGGATGATGTAAACAACCTCCTCTGTATGTTATATATATATAATAGTTGTTTTTTTTAAAAATATATATGATTGTATAAAAAAAATTATTAAAAAAAAAAGTTTGCCAAGATGGTAGAGGAGGGGAAGTGGGTGGAACAGTGGAGAGAGGATGGTGTTTTTGTGGGGTTTTTTTTTTTTTTAACGTAATATTGTGTGTCAGTTATAGAAATGTGTGGGCATGTCTTTTTTTTTTTTTTTCTTTTTTACGATGTTCAACGTCGCTAACTTTTTGGCTGTAGATTGTATAGATTAGCATGTTCAGAATCTGGTTTTTATTTTATTCTATTTCATTTCATTATTTATCTATTTATGTTTATGATACATAATTTTAATAATCTATATCTTATAATATATTCTTTTTATAATACATTTGCAGACTTTTGTTTCACGCATTTCGAAAACGATGTGAATGATCAAGAGGGCGGGGGTGTGGGGGGCGTGGTGGCGAGAGGGGGGGGGATGTTGTCGGTTTAACATTCTATTACATCATTCACGTTTGAAATGGATATGGATGGAAACACACAGGATGTGAAAAGCCTGATCAGCAGACTGGAACGTGGTCAGTTTAACGTTCTCTTATTCTTTTATTCCCATTTGAAAGTGGATATGGAAATGCACTACAAAGATCATAATTATCACGAACTAAGAAGTTCGAAACAGAATCAGGCAAGTCACTGGACCCTACGAAGACCTGTTGACCTTGGTCAAGAGACGCAAGCTCAAATGGTATGGCCATGTCATGAGATCATCAGGGCTTGCCAAGACATTCCTGCAGGGCACAGTGCAAGGGGGGGGGGAGAAGGAGAGGCAGACAGAGGAAGAGATGGGAGGACAACATCCCAGAATGGACGGGTTTGAGGTTGAGCGATACAATCAGGAGGTCAGAAAACCGAGAGGATTGGAGGATGCTGGTTGCCAGATCACCTGTGGCGCCCCAACGGTCCACAAGACTACGGGATAGGTGAAGGAAGGTGAAGGTGATGGAAATGCACAGGATGTAAAGCCTGATTGGCACACTCGGGATGTCTGTTTTTCTTGTGGTGCCTTGGCTGCGGGGGGTTTGCGTGTGTGCATTGCTCTGTGGGTATTTGTATTTTGTATTTCTTTTTATCACAACAGTTTTCTCTGTGTGAAATTCGGGCTGCTCTCCCCAGGGAGAGTGCGTCACTACCCTTAAAGCGCTACCCTTTGTGTGTGTGTGTGTGTGTGTTCGTGTGTGTGTATTTTTTCCTGCGTGCAGTTTTATTTGTTTTTCCTATCAAAGTGGATTTTTTCTACAGAATTTTGCCAGTAACAACCGTTTTGTTGCCGCGGGTTCTTTTACGTGCGCTAAGTGCATGCTGCACGCGGGACCTCGGTTTATCTTCTCATTCGAATGACTAGCAGTCCAGACTACCACTCAAGGTCTAGTGGAGTGGGAGAAAATATCGGCGGCTGAGCCGTGATTCGAACAAGCGCGCTCAGATTCTCTCGCTTCCTAGGCGGGCGCGTTACCTCTAGGCCATCACTCCACTGTGTATTAGCAATAAATCTTATGATTAAAGGTAATTGGAATAATCTCTGTGATTTTGCTCAGAGAGAGTGTGGAAGAGAGTCAGTGTGGATGGGGGCACTGTAGGTGTCTGTTCCAGCGATTGTACGTGCAGCGAATTAACGTGTTTCGCGAGTGCTTGTACGTATTGAGGAGGAAGGTGGCAGAATGGTTAAGACGCTCAGCTGCCAATACAGAGAGTCCGTGAGGGTGTGGGTTCGAATCCCGCTCTCGCCCTTTCTCCTAAGTTTGACTGGAAAATCAAACTGAGCGTCTAGTCTTTCGGATGAGTCGATAAACCGAGGTCCCGTGTGCAGCACGCACTTGGCGCACTGAAAAAGAACCCATGGCAACGAGAGTGTTGTCCTCTGGCGAAATTACGTAAAATGAAATCCACTTTCATAGGTACACAAATATGTAAGCATGCACTCAAGGCCTGACTAAGCGCGTTGGGTTATGCTGCTGGTCAGGCATCTGCTCAACAGATGTGGTGTAGCGTGTATGGATTTGTCCGAACGCAGTGACGCCTCCTTGAGAAAGTGAAACTGAAACTGAAATTGTACGTATTGTGAGCAACCCGGCAGTCAGCGTCTCTTTTGTCTGTCTGTCTGTCTGTCTGTCTGTCTCTTCCTCCCTCGCTCACACACACACACACACACACACACACACACACACACACACACACACACACACACGCACGCACGCACGCACGTACATACACACATACTCACATACACACACACGCACGCCTGCAGCCAAGCACGCGCGCATGCACGCACACGCACACACACACACACACACACACACACACACACACACACACGCCAAGAAAACAAAACTACCACCTTACTGAAGAGTGACATTTTAGACAAAACAAGAGAACATTGACATTTTCGACGAAAAAAAATTTCCGACCCCGCTGTCAGGAGTAAATTCATCCGGAACTGACGTCTATACCCGCCATTTTCCATCCACCCCACCCCCATCTCTGCCTCAAAAGAACACACACACACACACACACACACACACGCACGCACGCACGCACGCACGCGCACACTAACACGCACGCACAGTCTCTCTCTCTTTTTTTTTCTTCTCGCATGCACGCACGCACTCTCTCTCTCTCTCTCTCTCTCTCTCTCTCTTTTCTCTCTCTCTCTCTCTCTCTCTCTCTCTCTCTCTCTCTCTCTCTCTCCCTCTCTCCCTCTCTCTCTTTTCTCTCTCTCTCTCTCTCTCTCTCTCTCTCTCTCTCTCTCTCTCTCTCTCTCTCTCTCTCTCTCTCTCTCTCTCTCTCGCTGTGTTAATGAGAAGACTTTACAGACATAGATCGTGAATGTGATATGTCAATAATCAGCCTCATTTCACCAATAAGTAGTGGCTAAAAGGTTTTCACAAGTATTCGCCCAGGGAGAATAAAACGATCAGTCTTTTACCGTCTCCGGGGATGATTGAGGTATGATTCATTATTCTGTTCTTTAAATTTTATATCATACCCCCCACACCCCCTTTTTTTAACATTCCCTTCTTTCTTTCTAAATTCCTCTTTATACCTACTTACCGACCAATCTATCTACCTATCTATCTACGTATCTATCTATCTATCTGTCCATCTATCTATCTGTCCATCTCTCTATATATATATATATATATATATATCTTTCTCTCCATATTATATATATATATATATATATATATATATATATATATATATGTCTGTTTGTCTCTATCTTTCTTTACTGATTTATTTTAACCGATTGATCTATCAATCAATCTATCTATCTATCTATCTCTATTCTTTCTTTGATTATTTATTTTCTTACTGATCAATCTATCTATCTATCTATCTATCCATCCTTTTTTTTTCTTTTCAGTAGATTGCCAGGTTTACCAGTCTCCTTCCCTCCCTTCCCTCCATCATACCGCCCTATCTCCCACCCACCCTCATCTTTCCTCCTGTACATCCCACCCCACTCCCTATTTCCCTCTAGTTCTCCCTCCCTCCCTCCCTTCCTTCCTTCCTTTCTTCCTCCCTTTTTCCTCCCTCCCGTCCTTTCTTCCTCCTTCCCTCCTTTCTTCCTCCCTTCTTCCTCCCTCCTTCCTTCCTCTCTCCCTCCTTCCTTCCTCTCTCCCTCTTTCCTTCCTCCCTCCCTCCTTCCTTCCTCTCTCCCTCCCCTTCCTTCCTCCCTCCCTCCCTCCTTCCTTCCTCTCTCCCTCCTTCCTTCCTCCCTCCCTCCTTCCTTCCTCCGTCCCTCCTTCATTCCTCTCTCCCTCCCCTTCCTTCCTCCCTCCCTCCTTCCTTCCTCTCTCCCTCCTTCCTTCCTCCCTCCCTCCTTCCTCCCTCCTTCCTCCTTCCTCCCTCCTTCCTCCCTCCCTCCTTCCTCCCTCTTTCCTTCCTCCCTCTCTCCCTCCTTCCTTCCTCCCTCCCTCCTTCCTTCCTCCCTCTCTCCTTCCTCCCTCCCTCCCTCCCTCCCTCCTTCCTCCCTCCCTCCTTCCTCTCTCCCTCCTTCCTTCCTCTCTCCCTCCTTCCTTCCTCCCTTCCTTCCTCCCTCCCTCCATCCTTCCTCCCTCCCTCCCTCCTTCTTCCCCCCCTCCCTTCCATCCATCCTGCCTCCCTTCCTCTCTTAATCCTTGAATAAAAACGTTCTGAGTTCTGAGTTCTCCCTTCCTCCCTCCTTCCTTCCTCCCTCCCTCCTTCCCTCCTCCCTCCCTTCCTTCCTCCCTCCCTTCCTCTCTCCTTCCTCCCTTCCTTCCTCCCTCCTTCCTTCCTCCCTCCCTCCTTCCCTCCTCCCTCCCTTCCTTCCTCCCTCCCTTCCTCTCTCCTTCCTTCCTCTCTCCTTCCTCCCTTCCTTCCTCCCTCCCTTCCTTCCTCTCTCCTTCCTCCCTCCCTCCTTCCTCCCTCCCTCCCTTCCTTCCTCTCTCCTTCCTCCCTCCCTCCTTCCTCCCTCCCGATCTTCCTTCCTCCCTCCCTCCTTCCTCTCTCCCGATCTCCCTTCCTCCCCATCTCTCCCCTTTCGAACAACGATGTCATTGTTCTCTCCCCGGGTTCATTGCCGTCCTCTGTTGAAGGCATGCTGCGTATCTATTGTGGCTGTCTGGCTGTCACCCTGGTGTCACCCGTTGTTCTGTGACTCCCAATTTGGTTTCACTTTTTTTTCTTTCTTTTTTTTGTTTGTTGAAAAGTCAAGATCGATGCTAAGGTAAGGGCCATTACTTCGTTTCGAGGCTTTCAGCGAAAAGGTCTCATTTATCTGCGCGGTCTCTCTCTCTCTCTCTCTCTCTCTCTCTCTCTCTCTCTCTCTTTCTCTGTCTCTCTCTCTCTCTGTCTATGTCTCTGTCTCTCTCTCTCCCTCTCTCCTCACTCTCTCCTCACTCTCTCCTATCTCTCTCCCCCCTCTCTCTCTCCCCTCTCTCTCTCTGTCTCTCTTTCTCTGCCTATTGTTGTCACAAGGACAGATTGGAAGACTGGGCGATGCCTAAAATCTTTATCCTTGAGTAATAAAGTTTTTGAATCTTGAATCTTGCCTCTCTCTCTCTCTCGCTTTACAATCTTACCTCTGTGTACCTTAAATTCTTTGTGTTCAGATATTACCGTTGTTTTTTGTTTGTTTGTTTGTTTGTTTGTTTTTATAAAGACGACGAGGTCAATAACATTGGAACTGGTACGAAAGATCTGTCTCTTAGCAGTTTTGTTATTGCATTTAGGTTTTACGTTGACACCCACCTGAGGTGATGTGGCCAACGGTTTTCGGGTGGTGTGTAGGGGGGAGAGGGAGGTGGGAGAGGGAGGGGATGGTGGTGGGGTAGTGAAGAAGAGAAGGGGAGGGGGGAGGGTCATGTATTCGGTGGGGGCGGGGAGGGGGTGGTTGAAAGAGGATTGGGACTGCGTGCGGTGGTGGGTTGGTGTGGGTGGTGGTTGGGGCTGGGGCTGGGGCTGGGGAGGTGTCATACCTGACACTGTATTGACAGAGCGAAATGCAGACTAAAACGAGCGGTGGGGGGACGTCGATATGATATATTTTCTTTTAATTTCCGGTGCCCGGGAATGGGATCGGAACTTTCCATGTCGTGATGGTCACGTGCGAGCCCTGAAACTGCCTGCCATTGGTCTGGGGTTTTTTTGTGTGTGTGGTTTTGGGGTGGTTTTTTTTTTGTTTTTGTTGTTGTTGTTTTGTGTTGTTGTTTTTTTTGGGGGGGGGGTTAATAGAAATAAATGAACATAAGCTCCTTTCGTTTGGGGGCCTGTGGCAGGCGTCCTTGGGGTCATTCTGATCTTGAGGGTCCTTTTAATGTGCGTTCACTCCACAGACGCGTTCATGAGCTTAATTTTTTTTTTTTTTTTTTTTTTTTTAAAGGAGAAAGACCTGGGAGATCGATGTGATGCATTTCTTTTGAACTCTCTCTCTCTCTCTCTCTCTCTCTCTGTGTGTGTGTGTGTGTGTGTGTGTGTGTGTGTGTGTGTGTGTGAGCGCATGCAAGGAGCACTGCTACTCTTCTTGGCTACTGGGATAATATATATTCTTGTAAACCAAGCATGTGGTGTTGTATTGTGGCCCAAGGCCGATGCGCATTAATATATTTGAGTTCTCGAGTTCTCTCTCTGTCTCTTTGTGTCTCTGTGTCTGTCTGTCTGTCTGTCTGTCTGTCTCTGTCTCTGACTCTCTCTCTCTGTCTCTGACTCTCTGTCTCTCTGTGTCTGTCTCTGACTCTCTGTCTCTCTCTATCTCTTTGTGTCTCAGTCTCTGTCTCTCTCTCTCTGTCTCTCTCTCTCTGTCTCTCTGTCTCTGACTCTCTCTGTGTCTCTCTGTCTCTGACTCTGACTCTCTCTCTGTGTCTCTCTCTCTGTCTCTGACTCTCTCTCTCTGTCTCTCTGTCTCTGTCTCTCTCTCTCTCTTTCCTCTTTCATTGCCTCCTCTCTCTCTCTCTCGGTCTGTCCACTTGACGAATGCGTCTGTGTGTGTGTGTGTTGCTCAAATTTCCTGCAAGTGTTTGTATCCCCCGGGCCTGGTTAACGCCAGGATATCATCAATACGAAAGGAAGCGTAGAGTACAGCGCTGACACGTTGTGCCAGACCTTAAGAATTAATGGACCTCCATGGCACTGAGTATCGTCATCCTCGTCCTCGTCCTCTTTCATCATCATCATCAATGTGTGAAAAGCTGCCCCGTCATCTGCATCCCCCCACCCCCCTTCCCCGTTCTCTCCCCTCCCCCCCCCCCCCCCCCCCCCCCTTTCTCTCTCTCTCAATCCCTCCCTTTTCTCTGTCTTTCAAACACGCCCGCTCAGATTGAATTGCTCTGCCACTGTTTGCGTGGACTGGATATGGTCCTCCCTCCCGCGCCCCTAAGCCCCTTCGTCTTTCTCACTCACTCCCTCTGTGTGTGTGTGTGTGTGAGAGAGAGAGGGGGAGAGAGAGAGTGTGTGTGTGTGAGAGAGAGTGAGTGTGTGTGTGAGAGAACAATGAACAAATGTTTAATGAACAAATGTTTTATTGAGGGTAACTGGATAAGCTGGAAGCTTCTTTACACCATGCCCTCCACAGACAGACAGACAGAGAGAAAGAGTGTGTGTCTGTGCGTGTGTAAGAGACAGAGATAGAGAGTGTGTGTGTGTGTGTCAGTGTGTGCGTGCATGCGTATGATAGATATTGTGTGTGTAATTTGTGTGCTTAACGTGCGCCCGTGAGCTGAATCCTTCCAGAGTTGGTATGGAGTGTGAATGTGTGTGTGTGTGTGTGTGTGTGTGTGTTTGTGCGTGTGCGCGTGCGCGTGCGCGCGAATGAATCAGAGAGACAGAGACTGGAACAGCTATAACAGAGTGAGAGGGGTGTGGGAGGGACAAACAGACAGACAGACAGACAAACAGACGGACAAAGCACCCGGAAAGACACCTTTTTCCAATAAAAGCGACAAAAGGAAAAGAGAGCGTGGGGCGTTAGGGGGAGAGAGATAATTGTGACAGAGCCCACCAGCCAGGCAAACAGCTGTACTGGAGGAAGAAACGGGCCGGCCGGATGAGGGATGGACACGTGAAAGTCACGGCTGGCCATCCCTTCACGGTGCTGTGTGTGTTTGTGTGTGTGTTTGTTCTCTGAGTGTGTGCGTGCGTGTGTGTGTGCGTGCGTGTGTGTGTGCGTGTGTGTTTGTTCTCTGAGTGTGTGTGTGTGTGGGCGTCTGTGTGTGTGTGTGTGTGTGTGTGTGCACAAGTGAAGGATAAATCATACAGCCTGCCTCCCTGCCCACTAGAGCAAACTGGACCCCTCCCCCCCCACCCCCCTCCTTAACTAAGGGTTTGGGGAGGGTGGTGGTGGGTTCTCCTTTCCCCCTGGGGACGTTGTCTGCCCCCCCCCCCCCCCCCACATACACACACACCGACCCCTTTGCCCCTCCCTCCAGCAGTGATAAAGGGAGAATGGAATAGAAAAGTAGTGTGTGGATAGAATGTTGAACTGTTGCTGGGTTGTATTAACAGTGTGTATATATAGATATAATCTTAAAAAGAAGCTGATATACATTTTTTTTATTCACGTGACAATAACGTTACGTAGATACACATAATCCACTAATTAAAACGTCATTGGAATGTGTTCACGTGAATACAGTGTTGAGTACATAATATAATCAGT
>NC_134900.1:33129869-33134869 GCF_041734735.1 Babylonia areolata
ACACACACACCCCTCCACCTCACCCCCACCCCCCTCACCCCCGTTGGCCGATTAAGCCGGAACACGGCCAGAGGGGGGGCATTGAATGTGGGGAGGGGTGGAGGGTTGCGGTGGTGGCATTATTCTGGCATTACACCTTCTTAAAACTGAACCCATCACTGACAACCCTGGCGCTGCTGTTTGGGCTGTGCCGCTCAGCGGCGGCATTCAGATTATTTTTGAATTTGGTATTTCTTTTTATCGCAACGGATTTCTCTGTGTGAAAATCGGGCTGCTGTCCCCAGGGAGAGCGCGTCGCTACACTACAGCGCCACCCATTTTTATTTTTTTCTTTTTTTTTTTTTCCTGCGTGCAGTTTTATTTGTTTTTTCTATGGAAGTGGATTTTTCTACAGAATTTGGCCTGGAACAACCTTTTTGTTGCCGTGGGTTCTTTTACGTGCGTTAAATGCATGCTGCACACGGGACCTCGGTTTATCGTCCCATCCGAATGACTAAGCGTCCAGACCACACCACTCAAGGTCTAGCTAGTGGAGGGGGAGAAAATATCGGCGGTTGAGCCGTGATTCGAACCAGCGCGGTCTCAAGATTCTCTCGCTTCCGAGGCGGACGCGTTACCTCTAGGCCATCACTCCATAAAATTTGTACACGTGAAAAACAAAACGGCTGGGCCGAGGCTGCACGCGACAGAGACCTGCCGAGATACATGACAGGGGGGTGGGTGGGGGGCGGGGGGGGAGAGGGTGTGTGTATGGTGAAGGGGGTGGGGGAAGGCATGGGGGATTTCTGTCAACCCACACAAGTGGTTCTGGTGGTTCTGAGTTTGTGCCTCGGTCAAGTATCTGCTTCTTTTTTTTTCTTCTTCTTTTTTTCGTTTATTTTTCCTTTTATCTCACAAGTGGCTTTGCTTAGCTTATATGGATTAGTCCGGCACACGCTTTTATCGATACCTTGAAACCAAATAATAAAAATAATAAAAATTTAAAAAAAACCTGAAAAACTATTCTGTGTAGCAGCATTGCAGAGAATTGGTCGGGTTTCGGGGGGGGAGGGGGGGGGGAAAGAAAGTAAAACCATAAGCTATGACAACTTTTTCAGAAATCAACGAATATCGAAAACAAAAACCAAAACAAATTTGAAACAACAACAACAACAACGTACAAAGCACCTTCCACTTTGTTAAATACGGCAATTCTCTTTAGCCTGAACCGAGGGTAACATTTCTATTAACAAAAAAAACTGAATTGAAACGGGTATGTGTCTGGGACTGAGAGGTTGGATCCACAGAGAGAGAGAGAGAGAGGCCGGTGTGTGTGTGTGTGTGTGTGTGGAGGGGGTCTCTGTGTATGACTGGCAGTGTTCAACGACGTTACTGTTACAGCAGCCTCTTAATTCCCACCCCCACCCCCCCAACCCCTCAGTGTGTGCGCGTAAATCAGGGATAAATCAAACAACTGGTCTGGCACTGGCTGAAAACCATAGGAAACCTTCCCACGGGAAGGCTGTGTGTGTGTGTGTGTGTGTGTGTGTGGTGTGGTGTGGTGTGGTGTGTGTGTGTGTGTGTGTGTGTGTGGTGTGGTGTGGTGTGTGTGTGTGTGTTGTGTGGTGTGGTGTGGTGTGTGTGTGTGTGGTGTGGTGTGTGTGTGTGTGTGTGTGTGTGTGTGTCTTCGTGTGTGTGTGTGTGTGTGTGGTCGTGTGTGTGTGTGCGCGCGCGTGTGTGTGTGTGTGTGTGTGTGTGTGGTCGTGTGTGTGTGTGTGTTTGTGTGTGTGTAGTCGTGTGTGTGTATATGTGTGTGTGTGTGTGTGTGTGGTGTGTGTGTCAGCGTCTGTTCGTATGTGTGTGTGTGTGTGGTGTGTGTGTTTGCTGTGTGTTGTGTGTGCGTGCGTATGTGTTCGTGTGCGTGTGTGTGTGTGTGTGTGCGTGTGCGTGTGTGTGTGTGTGTGTGTGTGTGTACGCTGGGACTGCGAATTACGGACCCGCGTGTGGATACGTATGGATGGTTTGTATTACAGTGAATAAGCGGCGTGGGCCAGGTGCTGGTACCAGCTGCATTGCTTGGCTCTAACTTTTTGACAGTTACACGTGGCTAAATGTCTACGTTGACCGAACTACGCCATTGGTCAGTTCCATACTACACACAGTTAGTTAGCGGGTTACGACCATACTAGGCTCTTCCGTCCGAGCAATGCAACTGGCTTCCCGAGGCACAGGTGAGTAATACCACTAAGACATTGTAGGTTGTGGTATCGCAAATAAATAAATAAATAAATAAAAGTTTTAGAAACATAATGAGAAACGATGATGTTGACGACGCAGGGTCGAGTCGGAAGAAAAAAACTAACAATCAAAACACACACACACACACACACACACACACACACGAACACACACACACACACACACACACACACACACACACACACACACACACACACACACACACACACACACACACACACACACACACACACACACACACACACACACACACACACACAGAGACAGACGTATATACATCCATCAACAACCATCTACCTGAAGATCTAGTCATCAGCCCCATCCATATGTTAATATGCAGCTTCTGTTCAAACGTGTGTGTGTGTGTGTGTGTGTGTGTGTGTGTGTGTATGTGTGTGTGCGTGTGTGTGTGTGTGTGTGTGAGTTGTGTGTGTGTGTGTGTGTGTGTGTGTGTGTGTGCATGTGTGAGTATGCACAAGTTTTTATATTGATATGCATTTGTATGTATCCTAATTTCTACTGTATCTGTGTTTGTGTATGATTTTCGATTTATGTTCGCATCTTGTAATATACTATCCCCCCCCCTCTCCCAACCCTCCAATCTTCCTTGTGACCCCGGTACACTTGATAATAAAGACATATTCTGTTCTGTTCTATTCTGTTCTATATATATATATACAGATAGATAGATAAATAGAGAGAGAGAGAGAGAGAGAGAGAGATCTCCACCGCGTGTTAAAGCTGGTCTTGTTGACCAGCATGCCTGTTTGTTTGTCTGTCTATATTATTCCAGTGTCCTAGATGTACAATTAATGCACACACAGAAAAGAAAAGAGAGAGAGAAAAAAAAAGAGAGAAAAACCCAGCAGGCAACGTCAGTCACATCACTGACACTTGACACACACGATGCCGAGAAAGCAGCACATGCGGCAGGCAGAAAAAACTAGTGATAAAAAAATGGAAAAAAAAACCCAAAAAAACCCCAACTAATGCAATATAAAAGATTATTGTTCTGTTCTGTCGCTCTTGGTTTTTTGGTGTCTGTGTTTTTTGTTTGTTTTTTTGTTGTTGTTTTTTTTTACTGTATTGCGTCGCCTTGTCTCCCCTTCCCCGAAAACGGAGTATGGCTGCCTATGTGGCGTGGGTGAAAAACGGTCATACTCGTCGAAATTTGCCCACTCGTATATACGATTGAACGTGGGAGTCGCAGCCCAGCGAACTGAACGAAGAAAGATAGAAAGAAAGAAAGAAAGAAGAAGAAGAATGAGGAGGAGGAGGAGAAGAAGAAGTAGAAGGAGGAGGAGGAGGAGCAGAAGAAGAAGAAGATGATGACGACGATGACGGAGGATTGAGGAGGAGGAGGAGGAGGATAGAAGCAGCAGCATCACACTGCGCTGTGGTGTATTGTAATTGTTTTTATTTCGTTCAGGTCTTAATTCCTTTTAAATTGTCTTTTGATTTTGATTTTTCATTCTAACTTATATCGTTTCATTTTGTGTGTGTGTGTGTGTGTGTGTGTGTGTGTGTGTGTGTGTTCTATTATTTCATCATTTCCCATGTGAAACATTTCGGGATAGTAATTACAAAAGATATTTTGTGAGGAGTGGGGGGGGGGGAGGGTGACGTGGGGGAGGGGCAAGGGAGAGGGATGGGGGGGGGCGTGGGGGGGCTGCTCTGTGGCAGCAGACGATAGGGATTCTGTTAAGACGAAAAAGGGATGACAGAAAGAAAGAAAAAGAAAAAAGAATTGAAAATGAAAATAGGACAACAGGGGAAGAAAATGGTAATAAATACAAAATGAGATTTTAATAATAAAAAAAAAAAGGGGGCGCGATCGAGGATACAAATGAATAAGCACGGAAATGGCTTTTTTATTTTTATTTTTTTTTTTTTTTAATTTATAAACTCGCAAAAAACGCGCGTGCGTCATGCAATGACGTAACGCGCGCGTGCACTCACAGACATGCGCGTATACACACACACACACGCACGCACGCACGCACGCACGCACGCACACACACACACACACACACACACACACACACACACACACACGTTATGAAGACAAAGAGAAGGAAATTCCACATAGGAAACAGGCCAGAAATACGAACATGTGGGAGGTGGGGGTGTGGTTGGAAGCGGTAGGGGAGAGAGAGACAGAGAGAGAGAGAGAGAGAGAGTGGGGTTGGGGGCAGGAGGTGGGGTGGGGAGACTGTCATTAAACAAACAAGATAAATCAAGTGCATTTATTTATCTTCTTCTCTCTCTTTTTTTTTCGGTCCAAAATACCGTGTTCAACAAACAAGGAGACAAACTGGATGATGAAGGACAAACAGGTATTTTAGGCCTTACTTTTTCCTTTTTTTAATTTTTTTTTTAATGGAAATGTCAGACGTCATTTTTGTAGGTGCTTAGCAACCGGTGATTTCAGTGCATTTCTTAGACAGAAGGAGGATGGGGGAGAGATAGACAGATAGACAGACAGACAGACAGACAGAGAGAGACGGCGGGAGGGAAGTGTGTGTGTGTGGGGGGGGGGGGGGGGGAGTAAACAGAGACGGAGATGGAGAGACAAAGAAACGCGGATAAATATGCAGGCAAACCACAGAGAGAGAGAGAGAGAGAGAGAGAGACGGGGAGGTAGGGGGGTTAGAAAGAGATGTTTATGCAGACTGGAATGAAGATCGATAGAAAAAAAGTTACGTACACAAGTAGGCAGACAGACAGACAGAGAGAACGAACGAACGAATGTTTTATTCAGA
>NC_134900.1:33137369-33139869 GCF_041734735.1 Babylonia areolata
GTCTGGGGGGCGTTTAACCCTTTCACCGCCAAGTCAGTTTTAGAGTGCAAACTTTCCCTTGTGCTATATAAACACAGAAAAATATGGTGTTTAAGAGTAGCTGGGAATTCCCCCCCACCCCCCACCCCCAGCGATGTGTGGGAAGATTATGGCCTAATCCTACCACCGAATATAAAAGAGCAGTAGGTTCATGGATAACATAACAGACCCATGATCTGGTCACCCCTTCAGTGACATGGGTCCTCTACCTAGCTGCTGCATAAATGCGAGTTTGGCAGCGAAAGGGTTAATGTACCCGGGGTGAGGTAGGTGGAAGGGGAGGGGGTGTTTGGGTGTGTGTGGGGGGGGGGGGGGCGGAGGGGAGTGGTGGGTAGGGTGGGATGGGGGATGTGGGGGGGGAGGAGACTGGAGAGAGGAGGTGGAGGTATGAAGTGTTCGACAGAGCGTTGTTCTGTTAGTTTGTGTGTTAACGACAAACAACATTTTGCACGTGATATATATATATATATATATATATATATATATATATATATATATATATATATATATATAGGCGGTGCCATGCTCTCTCTCAACGCAAAAAAAACAACAACAAAAAAACAACCGCATATTGTCACGCAGACAGACAAATAGACAGAGAGACAGAGAGAGAGAGAGAGAGCTTGTGTGTTTGTGTGTCTGAGAGAGAGAGTGAGAGAGAGAGAGAGCTTGTGTGTGTTTGTGTGTGGGAGAGAGAGAGTGAGAGAGAGAGAGCTTGTGCGTGTGTGTATTTCTGTGTGTGTGTGAGAGAGGAAAAAAAAAGTGAGAGAGAGAGCCTCTGTGTGTGTACGCGCGCGCGCGTGTGTGTGTGTGTGTGTGTGTGTGTGTGTGTGTGTGAAAGAGAGAAAGAGAGATGACAATGAACAACCTTTCGTGCCAAGGAGGTGTAGTCTATTTCGTATTTCTCTTTTTTTATCACAACAGATTTCTCTGTGTGAAATTCGGGCTGCTTTCCCCAGGGAGAGCGCGTCGCTAACACTACAGCGCCACCCACTTTTTTTTTTCTTTTTTTTTTTTGTTTGTATTTTTTCCTGCATGCAGTTTTATTTGTTTTTCCTATCGAAGTGGATTTTTTTCTACAGAATTTTGCCAGGAACAACCCTTTTGTTGCCGTGGGTTCTTTTACGAACGCTAAGTGCATGCTAGCACACGGGAACTCGATTTATCGTCAGTCTCATCCAAATGACTAAGCGTCCAGACCACCACTCACTTAAGGTCTTAGTGGAGGGGGGGGGGGGCGTGGGGGGGGGGGGGGGGAGAAAATATCGGCGGTTGAGCCATGAATCGAACCAGCGTGCTCAGATTCTCTCTCGCTTCCTTGTCGGGTGGGGATCAGCAATAGATAAGCAAAGAATACGTACAACAAACAAAAGAAAAAAAACATGCAAGTCGAACAAAAGAAACACACAACGCCAGTTCAGCATTCTGTTTGCCGATGACCGAAGTGCAGTATTATCGGCACGTCGCCGTTGCGAAGGAACTAACTGTGTAAACAGTTTTTTTTGAATGGGGTCAGCGTTAGTTAGAGAAAACAAACAACCAGATGACCAACCGACACGATTTTGTCGGATGTACATGTTCGATGAGAGAGAGAGAGAGAGAGAGAGAGAGACGCAGACAGACAGACAGACGGACACACACACACACACACACACACACACACACACACACACACACACACACACACACACTTAGAGAGCGAGACAGATACAGACACACGCATAAATATAGAAAAGAAAAGAGAGAAACATAGAAAAGAACGAGAGAGACAGAGACAGACGGACAGACGCAACAGCCAAACACACAAGTACATTTTTTTTTAAAACACGAGAGAGAGAAATAGAGACAGATACAGACACAAACAACACAGTGAAAGAACGCCTAGAACAGAACAGATACAGACACAGACAACACAGAGAAAGAACGCCTAGAACAGAACAGATACAGACACAAACAACACAGAGAAAGAACGCATAGAACAGAACAGATACAGACACAAACAACACAGAGAAAGAACGCCTAGAACAGAACAGATACAGACACAAACAACACAGAGAAAGAACGCCTAGAACAGAACAGATACAGACACAAACAACACAGAGAAAGAACGCCTAGAACAGAACAGATACAGACACAAACAACACAGAGAAAGAACGCATAGAACAGTACAGAAAAGAACAGGTACTCACCACATCCTGAAGACACACGGGGTGGGGAAAAACACCACCAACACCACCACCACCACCACCACCAAACACCACCACAAGTCACGCTTTCAGTCCCTGCCGCCAGAGCACGCAACGACCTTCTGTCTTCGATTCCTCCTCTCCTCTCTCCCTTCCTTCCTTCCTTCCTTCCTTCTAGGTCTCTCTTTTCCCGCACTCCTCCTTCCTTTCACTCACTCTGTCTTTCCTTCCCTCTCTCTCTCTCTGTCTCTCTCTCTATCCTTTTCTGACCGCTC
>NC_134900.1:33144869-33157369 GCF_041734735.1 Babylonia areolata
GGTGTGGGTTAGAATAGAATAGAATAGAACAGAATAGAATAGAATGTGTCTTTATTACCAAGTGTACCGGGGTCACAAGGAATATTGGGGGGGGGGGGGGGGATAGTACATAACAAGGTACAAACATAATTCGAAAACCACACACAAACACAGATACAGTAGACATCAGGATATTTACATGTGTGTATCAATACAAAAACTTGTGCACTCACACTCACTCACACACACACACACACACACACACACACACACGTTTGAACAAAAGCCGCATATTACATGTGGATGGGGCTGATGACTAGATCTCCAGGTAGATGGTTGTTCATTGCACAGTTCTATTTAATCATACTGGATTTGTTCGAGAGACAGGGCATTGACTGCTTTGGGGGAAAAGCTATTGGCGAAGCGATTGGTTTTCGTCCTTATACTTCTGTACTGTCGACCTCGAAAGTCCCAAAAGCTGGATGTGATTCGTCCTGGCTGATTGATTTTGCTTTTTTGAGTAGCCGCTCATAATATATGCCGTCTAGACAAGGTAGATCAGCCCCGGTAATCTTGGTGGCAGTTTTTACGATTCTGCTCAGGGCTGCAACGTCTGCCTTGGAAATGTTTCCGTACCAAACAGTAATAGCGAAGGTTAACACACTTCCAATGACTGCTCGGTAGAAATCAAACATGATTTCTTTTTTAATTCCGAACTTTTTGAGGCGTCGAAGAAAACACAGGCGCTGTTGTGCTTTCTTAACAATGATTTTCGTATTTTTCTCCCATTTCAAATCGGTGGATATGATCAGTCCGAGAAATTTAAATTCGCCTGATGATCTCTACTTGCTTGTATTTAATGACAAGTGGTAGGGGTCAGATCTGGTCTTCCTGAAATCTAGAATTAATTCTTTTGTTTTTGATGTTGAGTAACCAGCTGACAAGTCCCAGTACTTCTTCCCTATATTTTGACTCATCACTGTTCGTGATCAGCCCTTCTAGAGTAGTATCGTCGGCAAACTTGACCATGGTGTTACATTCATTGTGAGTTGCACAGTCATGTGTGAATATTGAGTACAACAGTGGGGATAGAACACATCCCTGTGGAGCGCCTATGTTGAAAATGCAGGTGGAGGAGGTGAGGTCACCAACTTTAACAACTTGCGGTCTGCATCTTGGAAAATCTAGGATTCATGCACAAATTGATTCAGGCAGCGAGAGGTCTTTCAGTTTAAAATACACTTTTGGTGGTACTGTTGAGTTGAACGCAGAGCTGTAGTCAATGAAAAGGATCCTAACATAGCTGTTAGGATTTTCGAGATGTCTGAGGACGTGGGAGAGACCTATGCCTATGGCATTTTCAACTTCAAATTAGAATCCCCCTCAGGCCCCTTCTCCCAAGTTTGACTGGATATCAGACTGAGCGTCCAGTCTTTCGGATGAGACGATGATAAACCGAGGTCCCGTGTGCAGCACGCGCTTGGCGCACTGAAAAAAGAACCCATGGCAACGAGAGTGTCGTCTTCTGGCAAAATTATGCAAAAAGAAATCCACTCTGATAGGTACACAAATATATAGTAAGCATGCACTCAAGGGCCGGATAGGCACGTCGGGTTTTGCTGCATAGCAGATGTGGTGTAGCGTATATGGATTTGTCCGAACGCAGTGACGCCTCCTTGAGAAACTAAAACTGCCTGTCTGTCGTACTGTGGGCGTGGAGAGAAAGGGGGGGGGCTGGGGGAGGGGAGGGGCTGATCGGATCGGGGGATGAGGGGATGCGGGCGTGCATGGCTTATTCGGTAAGAGTTCTTCTGTACCTTGGTGTCAAAAACAAACCCAGACCTCAATGGTCATTTCTCGGGCTGTCCTGGCCAGAGTAAGACCGGACACAGAAAACAAACAGGCGAACGGAAGCGAAACCTGTGTTCCTAATCTTTTCGATGCACCGAAAGAGCAGCAGTGCATGCCCGCGCGTGCGTGCATGCGTGTGTATGTGTGTGTGTGCCGTGACAGACCTATGGGGGTTGGGAAGTGGGGGCGGGGGCTCGGGGGGTGGGGCGGTGGGTTGTTGTGGGAGGGGGGGAGGGAGGGGGCGAAAGTGTGAACAGCAGGTGGTCTGTCATGTCGCTGCGTCGTCAGTGGTGGCGTTAGGGGGGTAGGGGGGAGGGGGAGGGGGGGGGTTGTCGTTGTCATTTCCTGCCCCCATCCATTCTTCTTAACACTCGATGTCTACTACTATCTGTCTTCCCACCCCCATCCTCCTCCCTCTCTCCTCCTCCTCTTCCTCCTCCTCTACTATCTGTCTTCCCACCCCCATCCTCCTCCCTCTCTCCTCCTCCTCCTCTTCCTCCTCTACTATCTGTCTTCCCACCCCCATCCTCTCTCTCTCCTCCTCTCTCTCTCCTCCTCCTCTTCCTCCTCTACTATCTGTCTTCCCACCCCCATCCTCCTCCCTCTCTCCTCCTCCTCCTCTTCCTCCTCCTCTTCCTCCTCTACTATCTGTCTTCCCACCCCCATCCTCCTCCCTCTCTCCTCCTCCTCTTCCTCCTCTACTGTCTTCCCTTCCCCATCCTCCTCCCTCTCTCCTCTTCCTCCTCTCCTCCTCCTCTACTAACTGTCTTCCCACCCCATCCTCCTCCCTCTCTCCTCCTCCTCTTCCTCCTCTACTGTCTGTCTTCCCACCCCATCCTCCTCCATCTCTCCTCCTCCTCCTCTTCCTCCTCCTCTTCCTCCTCTACTATCTGTCTTCCCACCCCCATCCTCCTCCCTCTCTCCTCCTCCTCTTCTTCCTCCTCTACTATCTGTCTTCCCACCCCCATCCTCCTCCCTCTCTCCTCCTCCTCCTCTTCCTCCTCTACTAACTGTCTTCCCACCCCATCCTCCTCCCTCTCTCTTCCTCCTCTTCCTCCTCAACTATCTGTCTTCCCACCCCCGTCCTCCTCCCTCTCTCCTCCTCCTCCTCTTCCTCCTCCTCTTTTTTCCTTTCCTTTCCTGTGCAGACGAAGATAGGTCTTGTTTTGTTTTGTTTTTCCGCTGGTGGCCTCTCTCCGGTTTTGTTTTTGTGTATTAACTCTTTTGTGACGGAATACGCCAAGTCTTCTTTTGTTTGGTTTTTGTGTTTGTTTGTGTGTGTGTGTGTGTGTGTGTGCGCGCGCGCGCGTGCGTGTGTGTCTTTGTTTTTCTTCAGAAGAATGAAATTGGATTGTATTATTCTGGCAAATGAATAACTTGGTAAAAAGTAAGACTTTGAAGGATCGAATCATTTCCATATTCATAGTTGGGTTGTTGGTTTTTGTTGTTGTTGTTGTTGTTTCAAGCCATCGTTGTAGATTGTTTCGAGCCTTTCAAACTCCTCATCGATCTTGGGAGCATCGACGCTTTCCATGGTTTTGTGTGTGTGTGTGTGTGCACTGAAAGCTCATGGTTAATTGTTGCTGAGATACTAAAAAAGATGTTATTCAGAGAAATAACGCCAGTGAATAAATATAGCACGTGAAACTCGTTTTCACATCGTTCTTTGTTTGCTTGTTGTTCGTTGTTTGTTTGTTTTTTTGTTTTTTTGACATGGGTTCTGTAAATAAACAGCGTTGAAAACGACGGCCGAATAACAGATGGTAAAGATAAAGGTAAAAGGGTAAAGGTAACTCTCTCCATTGACAAGGTACACACAACTTCAAGTCAGTGCTGGTTATGTTCTCTTGGCCTCATTATTTATTCATTGACGGTCCAACATTTCCCAGCTGTGTTGTTTCATTTCATTAATCCGGCCCTGTGATGTTTCGCTGATTACTCTCTTCATTCTTCTTCTTCTTCTTCGTTCGTGGGCTGCAACTCCCACGATCACTCGTATGTACAACGAGTGGGCTTCTACGTGCATGACCGTTTTTACCCCGCCGTGTAGGCAGCCATACTCCGTTTTCGGGAGTGTTCATGCAGGGTGTGTTCCATATGTTTCCATAACCGACCGAACACTGACATGGATTACAGGATCTTTTTACGTGCGTGTTTGATCTTCTGCATGCGTATACACACGAAGGGGGTTCAGGCACAAGCAGGTCTGCACATATGTTGACCTGGGAGATCATAAGAATCTCCACCTTTTATCCACCAGGCGCCGTTACCGTGATTCGAACCCAGAACCCTCAGATTGAAAGTCCAACGCTTTAACCCTTTCACCGCCAGCCAATTTAGAGTGCAGCATTCCCTTGTGTTATTAAGACAGAAAATATGGTGTCTAAGAATAGCTGGGGGTTCTTCCTGTGATGTGTAGAAAATAAGGCCTATCCTATCCTACCAGCGAACATAAAGAGCAGTAGGTTCATGGATAAGAGACCCATGATCTGTTCACCCTTCAGTGACATGGGTCCTCTACCTAGCTGCTGCATAAATGCGAATTTGGCAGTGAAAGGGTTAATCATTCGGCTGTGGCGCCCGTCAGGCTCCTCCGAAAGACTAGCACCCAGAGCACCGCTCAAGGTTTAGTTGAGGGAGGAGTGAAGATCCTGGCCCGTATTATCACATACCGGACTCGAACCCGTTGACTCTGAAGTTCTAGTCAAAAGCCTTAACCACCGGGTCACCAATCCACCGACAACACAGTTTGAAGCTTTCTTTTTTTTTTTCTTGTCTTATCTTATTATTATTATGATTTTTTTTTAAAATTGTTGTTTTTTGCACATTTGCTTGAAGGTCAGTGAAGGCAGAAAATAGGTTCGGAATCGCTGTGACCTCTGCGTCGCGACTGTGAACACAGCGCTGTGGAAAAAAAAACAAAAAAAAAAAAAACAGCGACCCACCCACTGCTCTGTCCAACACTGCCGGTGCAGTGACTTGTGCTAGTTAAGTATAGCACGTGCTCTAGCCAGGCAGTGTGAGAAAGGCCCCGTGTGTGTAAGGTCGGTGCCAAATAGCTGACTCGTGAAGTGGGAGGACAGACAGGACCCCCCCCCCCCCCACATCCCCCCATTCCCCCCCCATTCCCACCCCCACCCACCCCCAGCAGCCCGGAAAGCCGTCTGTCCCTGAACACAGGATCGCGTGACGAATCTCTACAGTGATAACTTCTGCCTCCAGCGGCTCCGTCTACGTGGGAAGGGGTGGGGGTGCTTGTGTGTGTGTGGGGGAGGGGGGGGTCATGGTCATACCTGCAGTAAGTTGGGGGGTCATGTTCATACCTGCAGTAAGTGGGGGTGGGGGTCATGGTCATACCTGCAATAAGTGGGGAGTTCATGGTCATACCTGGAATAAGTGGGGGGGGGAGGTCATGGTCATACCTGCAGTAAGTGGGGGTGGGGGGTCATGGTCATACCTGCAATAAGTGGGGAGTTCATGGTCATACCTGGAATAAGTGGGGGGGGAGGTCATGGTCATACCTGGAATAAGTGGGGGGGGAGGTCATGGTCATACCTGCAGTAAGTGGGGGTGGGGGTCATGGTCATACCTGCAATAAGTGGGGAGTTCATGGTCATACCTGGAATAAGTGGGGGGGGAGGTCATGGTCATACCTGGAATAAGTGGGGGGGGGAGGTCATGGTCATACCTGGAATCGGGGGGGGGGGGGGGGTCATGGTCATACCTGGAATAAGTGGGGGGGTCATGGTCATACCTGGAATAAGTGGAGGGTCATGGTCATACCTGGAATAAGTGGAGGGTCATGGTCATACCTGGAATAAGTGGGGGAGGTCATGGTCATACCTGGAATAAGTGGAGGATCATGGTCATACCTGGAATAAGTGGAGGGTCATGGTCATACCTGGAATAAGTGGGGGGTCATGGTCATACCTGGAATGAGTGGGGGGTCATAGTCACACCTGCAATAAGTGGGGAGTTCATGGTCATACCTGGAATAAGTGGGGGGGGGAGGTCATGGTCATACCTGCAGTAAGTGGGGGTGGGGGTCATGGTCATACCTGCAATAAGTGGGGGGTCATGGTCATACCTGCGGTAAGTGGGGCGGTCACGGTCATACCTGCGGTAAGTGGGGGGGGGGGGGGGGTCATGGTCATACCTGGAATAAGTGGGGGGTCATAGTCACACCTGCAATAAGTGGGGGGGTCATGGTCATACCTGGAATAAGTGGGGAGGTCATGGTCATACCTGGAATAAGTGGGGGGTCATGGTCATACCTGGAATAAGTGGGGGGGTCATAGTCACACCTGCAATAAGTGGGGGGGTCATGGTCATACCTGCAATAAGTGGGGGGTCATGGTCATACCTGTAATAAGTGGGGGGGGGTCATGGCCATACCTGCAATAAGTGGGGGGTCATAGTCACACCTGCAATAAGTGGGGAGGTCATGGTCATACCTGCAGTAAGTGGGGGGGGGGTCATGGTCATACCTGGAATAAGTGGAGGGTCATGGTCATACCTGGAATAAGTGGGGGGTCATGGTCATACCTGCAGTAAGTGGGGGGGTCATGGTCATACCTGCGGTAAGTGGGGAGGTCATGGTCATACCTGGAATAAGTGGGGGGTCATGGTCATACCTGCAGTAAGTGGGGGGGTCATGGTCATACCTGCGGTAAGTGGGGGGGTCATGGTCATACCTGGAATAAGTGGGGTGGTCATGGTCATACCTGCAGTACGTGGGAGGGTCATGGTCATACCTGGAATAAGTGGGGTGTCATGGTCATACCTGCAGTACGTGGGAGGGTCATGGTCATACCTGCAGTAAGTGGGGGGGGGTCATGGTCATACCTGCGGTAAGTGGGGCGGTCACGGTCATACCTGCGGTAAGTGGGGGGGGGGGTTCATGGTCATACCTGCAGTAAGTGTGGGGGGGTCATGGTCATACCTGGAATAAGTGGGAGGGGGGTCATGGTCATACCTGGAATAAGTGGGAGGGGGGTCATGGTCATACCTGGAATAAGTGGGAGGGGGGTCATGGTCATACCTGGAATAAGTGGGGGTGTCATGGTCATACCTGCAGTAAGTGGGGGGGTCATGGTCATACCTGCAGTAAGTGGGGGGTCCTCAATAGTAGTTAATGGTAAAGTATCTACAAGTATACAGATTGAACGAGGCTGTAGACAGGGAGACCCACTCTCACCCTATTTGTTTATTTTGTGCGCAGAGATAATGGCTTGCAAAATTCGTCAAAATACAAACATAAAAGGTATTAAGATATCAGAGGTAGAATTTAAGATTCGCCAGTTTGCTGATGATACGTCTTATTTTTTAGAGGGTGACAAAAAATCATATGGAGAACTGTTCAAAGAACTAGAAGATTTTGAAACAGTTTCAGGACTCAAATTAAATCACGAAAAACATGCAATGTATGGCTGAGAAATAAGCGTAATTGTGATACAGTTTATTTATCAAATTTGAAAATGAATTGGAACCCACCACAGTTTAAAATCCTAGGGCTCTGGTTTACTAACGATTTAAGTAATATAATAGATTTAAATATAACTGATAATGAAACCAAAAAAAAACTGTTCAACGTGTGGATAAAAAGACCTATTACACCTCAAGGAAGAGTAGCTGTTCTAAAGTCGAATATCTTGTCAAAATTAATTTATTTATGGATTATGCTTCCAAATCCACCAGATAACAGTATTCAAGAATTGCAAAAAATGTGTTTTAATTTTGTATGGGATAAAAAGGACAAAGTTAAAAGATCAGTGGCAGTGCACAGTGTACAAAACGGGGGTATGAATATTCCACATATTCTATCATTCAAAAAATCTTTAAAACTCACATGGTTGAAAAAATGCTACATCTGTCCTTTTCACTTCATACGACGTTTAGAAGTACTTGTACTTGGCTCTACATGTTATGAAAAAGAACTTTTTATTGCCCTTAAAGATTTTTTGAATGCCCAAGATACACCAGAATAATATGATTTAAACAGCGTTCTCACTGCGAATACCGCAATTGATTTATCGCCCTTTAAAAAAAAGTATGTTCAAATATCAAATTTTAGAACGTCAGTTAAGGAGCCATGATAGTGTAATGGGTAAGACAGTTTCTTCTCACCCGAACGCATGGGGGTTCGAATCTGGTTAGGACTTCTTTTTTTTCTTTTTTTTTTAACCCGAAGCTTTATAATAACAAGTACAGAACACATTTACCGATTAGATTTTTTTTTAAAGTGTATCACAGTGAGTCTTGAAGGCCTTGCCGCTCTTGTTTTTTTTGTTTTTTTAAATCCCGAAGATTCCCGTCTGTGCATGCTCTCAGTTTCACTTCACATCGCACCACATCTGGGACATTGTCCAGAGAGTTCGCAAAACACGTGCTATCCGTAAAGCACGCCCGTTTTCCCTTAAAAAAAGAAAGAAAAAAATGCTGCAAAAGGATCCGCCATATTTACCTCTGCTTCGTGGGCAGTCACCCATGGCAGGTAGTAAGGGTAAATTGCCTTCGGGTTTATAGACAGCAGGTGTTCATGAATAATTGGATTGCTTACCCCCCCGGGCAGTTTGCCTTGCCTCAGGCAGATTACCCGCAGGTACACATTTACCCGATGTTCTCTTGACTACGGCCCCTGGAGAATCAAAGCGAAGGCGAAACGCGGGACTGGCTGCCGTGTGTAGACCGCTGACCGCGGCAAAGGGACATCATTTTACGTTTGGACTTTGTCACCAGTAGTAGTTGTCGGTCCTGTAAGGACGGAAGGTGGCAGAGTGGTTATGGCGCTCAGCTGCCAATATAGAGAGTCCGTGAGGTGTGTGGGTTCGAATCCAGCTCTCGCCCTTTCTCCCAAGTTTGACTGGAAAAAAATTAAACTCGGCGTTTAGTCTTTCGGGGTGAGAAGGCAAATTGAGGTCTTGTGTGCAGCACGCACTTTGCGCACTGTAAAAGAACCCATGGCAAGAAAAAAAGTGTTGTCCTCTGGCAAAATTATGTAAAACGAAATCCACTCTGGTAGGTACACAAATATATAAGCACTCACTCAAGGCCTGACTGAGCGTGTTGGGTTATGCTGCGGTCAGGCATCTGCCTAACAGATGCGGTGTAGCGTATATGGATTTGTCCGAACGCAGTGACGCCTCCTTAAGAAAATTGAAACTGACACTTAAACTGTTGGTCCTGTTTGCACAATCGTCTATGAAGATATTGTCCACTGATCTAGTGGACATTGTCTGGGAGGGGAGGGGAGGGGGGGGGGGGCGTACAGGGGGAGAGAACTCGTGACTTATATAATATAATATAATATGATATAATAGCTCCCTACGTTCATCATTGATGCCTGATAACCGTATTGTATTCACACACACACACACACACACACACAGACACACACATATCATACATATATCATATATTATGTACACACGAGCATAGGCAAGCACATGTACACACACTGATCAAACTATGTGACTAAAAATCATTTGCATCAATTTCTTCTGACACTGAACTTATGAATGAGAAAAAAAAGAAAAAAAGAAAGAAATCGATTTAATAAACATGATGGATGGGTAACTGTGAGGGAAAGAGAACAACAGAAAAAGAAATAGCAAAGGGAAGAAACCCGTGTCCATCTTTTCATTAAAATGTAATTTCCGTTTCCTCTCTTTTCAGTTGTGGCTGGAAAGAAATGAACATAACGAAATTTAATAAAGCGCCTTTGAAGAACGATAGAGCTTGCTCTCTCTGTCTCTGTCTCTGTCTCTCTGTGTCTCTGTCTCTGTTTCTCTCTCTCTCTTTCTCTCTCTCTCTCTCTGTCTCTGTCTGTCTGTCTCTCTCTCTTTCTCTCTCTCTGTGCGTGCGTGTGTGTGTGTTTGTTCGTAGCCATGCACCCTGAAATTATTATGCATGATAACATGCATAAAAGCCGCAATATCTGAACGCGCTCTCGCGTCTGTTTGTGTGTATGTGTGTGTGTGTGTGCGCGCGCGCGTGCGTGTGTGTGTGCATCTCGCACGCACGCTCTCGCCGGTGTTTGCATGTTGGCGAGAGCGCGCCGGCGTGTCCGCACTCAACTGCCCCTGACTACTTTAGCAGTCGGTTTTTATATTATTTTCTTTTTTTCTTTTTTTTTTTTTTTTTTTTCTTTTCTTTGGCATGTGTTTAATCTCGTCTTTACCGGCAGTCTATCGACCGTTCCATTATTTCCAGTCCGAAATTACTGTGATTAGTCCATGGCAATGCCATATGGAAGACCAATAAACAGGCCTCATGAATTATAGAGCAATATAATCAGATTTACCCGTCACCCAATGAAAACGATGTGCTTGAAAAAAAATAATTAAAAAAAAATAAATCAAATTAAACGTGATTAAGTTAAACAAACCGAAATCACCACACACACACACACACACACACACACACACACACGCGCACACACACACACACACACACACACACACACACACACACACACACACAAACGAATCAGAACACATAAAAATCAATTTCACGCGAAATGAACGAAAATTGATTGATAACCACCAGAAATTAAAATCATTTAATCAATACATCAAAATAGATTGGGTTGGCAAACACACAATCAAAGGAAAGGAAAATGCGATTTTCTTAAAACGAGTTAAATCTATGAATTAAAAAAAAAACAAAAAAAACAATAAAGCGAAGCAACATAAATTGTTTTGAAAAATAACCAGTTAACCAAACAAATAATGAAGAAAATTAGATTCAGTTAAAATGAATTTCAAAGAATTAAGGGAAGGAACAGAAGTAAAAGAAAAGAAAAAAAAATGTGAATCATCGAATTAAAACTGACACACAAAAAGTTACTGAAACATCACAGGAACTAAGTGTAAGTAAGCATTCTTTCCAGCAAACACAGCCGGACAGGTTCCATTTGATGCAAGACAGCGGGTTTATAAATGATTCGTTCGTGGCTTTTTTTTTCTTCTTTTTTTCGTAAATAATTCTGCACAAAATACAAAGTTATATAATTTCTGACACGCATTTTGTGCGTACCTACATACCAATTTCAGTAACAACAAAACACACACACACACACACACACACACACACACACACACACCCACACACACACAAAATATATATATATATATATATATATATAGAGAGAGAGAGAGAGGGGGGGGAATCTTATACACACACACACACACACACACACACACACATATATATATATATATATAGAGAGAGAGAGAGAGAGAGAGAGAATCTTATACACACACACACACACACACACACACACACACACACACACACACACACACACACATATATATATATATATATAGAGAGAGAGAGAGAGAGAGAGATGTGTGTGTGTGTGTGTGTGTGTGTGTGTTATCTTCAGTTTAACGTCAATTCACTATAAGTATTTTTAGACAGAAAGGAGTAAAGTAGTGGATAAAGGAAAGGGAATGCATGTGAATATTAGTGTAAGAAAGTGTTAATGTTATGTATCAGAAGTATGTTATAAGAAATCAAAGTTTAAAGAGATTGTGGTGTATATTGAATGAGGTGTCGTGGGATGGAGAATATGTGTATGCATATCAACAAGTATTAACCTACAACAATGTAAATATAAATAACAACATTAATTATAATGCATCAAAGGAGGATACCAACTGGACTGGAGTTCGAAAACATTCTAAGCAGTGAATAATCATTCAAAATCTTTTCAGTGGCTAATGAAATACTGGAAGAAAAATCATCAGCTACATCTTTTGGAATTAACTTATGCTTGGACAGTGAATGAGCAGATGGCTTACAGTTATTTGGTCAACGCATATACATTTTATATTTTTGCAAAATTTTGTACGAAAGGCATTTAAACGAATTCTATACATTAGACTTGTAATTTGTCTTGAATGTGCTGTCGGTGTCAAGTTTAGAAAATGCTTGGGATTAGCTGCATTCTTTGTGTTTACACAACATTGGTAATATTGATTATTTGAATCTATAAACAATTTCTGAAATCGATTTCTAGATACATTTTATATACTACTAATGCATTCATGTACATCTAACTGGATGTCAAGCTGTATTGCGCCTTTGGAATTACATGCTGCTCTTCTAGCTGCTTGGTCTACCCACTCATTTGAAGTTATTCCACAGTGCGAAAGTTATATCAATGCCCTGTTTTGTCAAATGGTGAATAATATGTTTTATTTCCATTGCCATCTCAATTCTCTTCTTTGAATTTGGAGATTCTATAGCTTGTAATACTGGCTTCGAGTCTACACATAATAAATCTCACATACAGTTTTCGGAATGTCTGAAATATAATTTAAGGCCATAAGTTCAGCTGTGAAAATGGAATATTGTCTACCAATAAAGTAGTTTTTTTTTCTATACTAAATGAAGGAATTACAAAAGCCGCTCCTGAATTACCATTGTCTAGAACAGATCCGTCTGTGTATATTTTTTAGATAATTTGAATATTGATTTTCTATGTGGGAGAGCACTTCAGGTTTTAACAGAAATGGTGACTGGTTCTTGGATAAATCTGCATAATCTATGTCAAAGGTAGCTTTACACTGCTCCCATTCAGGGACTGATGAAAAAGTAGGTATTTTTGCAATTTGCTTGTCCTTTGATTCCGTGGCACTAATGATATCTGATGCAAATATATT
>NC_134900.1:33169869-33172369 GCF_041734735.1 Babylonia areolata
TGTGGCTGTCTGCAGGTGTGATTTCCTGTTTCATTGTACATGGTGGTCTGGACGCTTAGTCATTCGGATGAGACGATAATTATCTATTATTTTTTTTTTTTTTTTATTGTTATTATCATTACTACTACCAGTTTTTTAGAATATCATAATTATTATTTATTTATTTATTTATGTAAGCTTATCTATTATTTATTCACTTTTTTTTCTCAAGGCCTGACTAAGCGCGCTGGGTTACACTGCTGGTCAGGCATCTGCTTGGCGGATGTGGTGTAGCGTATATGGATTTGTCCGAGCGCAGTGACGCCTCCTTGAGCTACTGAAACTGAAACTGAAACTGTACATGGGTCCGTTAGGTCGATACTTATCCTGGTCTTCGGTTTACCCTGTAAGCCTGCAAGTCTCTGTTTTTTTTTTTTGTTTTTGAGAACGTCCTCGGCTGGTGATTAACCTCTTTTTTTTGCGCCATAGATTTGATTTTTCGTTCGTTTGTCCGTCTGTCTGTCCGTCTGTCTGTTTTTCTGTCTATATATCTATATATCTGTATATATTTATCTGTCTATCTATCTATCTGTCTATCTATCTATCTGTCTGTCTGTTTATCTGTATCTATATATCTGTCTATCTATCTATCTATCTATCTGTCTGTCTATCTGTCTGTCTGTCTGTCTATCTATCTATCTGTCTGTCTGTCTGTATATCTAATATATATATATATATATATATATATATATATATATCCGTCATCACTTTCCCTTCTCTATGCTCTTTTTATTCTCTTGGGTATGGGTGCACATCCATTCATCTACATCAGTGGCAGCGTGCTCAACAAATGTGGAGTGATGGCCTAGAGGTAACGCGTCCGCGTAGGAAGCGAGAGAATCTGAGCGCGCTGGTTCGAATCACGGCTCAGCCGCCGATATTTTCTCCCCCTCCACTAGACCTTGAGTGGTGGTCTGGGCGCTAGACATTCGGATGAGACGATAAACCGAGGTCCCGTGTGCTAGCATGCACTTAGCGCACGTAAAAGAACCCACGGCAACAAAAGGGTTGCTCCTGGCAAAATTCTGTAGAAAAATCCACATCGATAGGAAAAACAAATAAAACTGCACGCAGGAAAAAATACACAAAAAATTGGGTGGCGCTGTAGTGTAGCGACGTGCTCTCCCTGGGGAGAGCAGCCCGAATTTCACACAGAGAAATCTGTTGTGATAAAAAGAAATACAAATACAAATACAAGATGGACACAGAGACAGAATGAGACAGAGAGAGGAAGCGCCCAAGAAGCAAAAAGTCGTGAATAGATAAACCGGGACAACAACAAAAATCAAGATGAATTAGGGAGACAGAAGCAAGAGGTTGAAGGAGGTGGGCAGAATTATTGTCACACAGACATAGGAATAAAGAAAGAGAGAGAGAGAAGGGAGGAGGATGGGAGACACACACACACACACACACACACACACACACACACACACACAGGGGGGGGAGGGAGAGAGGGAGAGAGAGAGCTTGTATGTGATTGAGAGAGCGAGAGAGAAATATAGTCAGAAAGAGAGACAGAAAGTGGAGGTATGCACGCCGTGGCTTGCATTTTTTGTTGTTGTTGTTGTTGTCTGCAAGTCAGTGTGGATGCGCGTGCGTGGCCATGTGAACTGGTGCATGCATATATGCGTGAAGCTCGCCACGTTGCTTGCGATAACGGTGCTGAGAAACCTGGGTTGTTGTTGTTGTTGTTGTTGTTGTTGTTTTCTTAGACAATCACTGATATTACAAGGTGAAGTGTTGCGTGATCATGGCTGATACCGCAACGAGAAATTGTTGTGAGGAGAATTTAAAAATAATAATAATAATAATAATAAAAAGAGACTAACTCTGGCTGATTCCTTTCTGTGCTCAGTGATTACAGTTCTTGTGGCCGTCTGCAGGAAGAAGGGTGTGTGATTTGCGATGTCGTTTTGCATGGATTCGTTCGGTTGATCGTTATTCTGGTCTGAGGCTGATTTTCCGTGTCCAAGACTTTGTTCTTTTTTCTTCTTCTTCTTTCTTTCTTTCTTTTCTTTCTTTCTTTTTTTTTTATTTTTTATTTTAACGTCCTCACTGCTGTTGGTTAATCCAGCAGGTCATTGATATTAACTTTGTTTTTTATTTGTTGTCTGACTGTCCCCTGTCCTTCTTCTCCATTCGTTTGTCTTTCTGTCTATCTGACTGTCTCTATCTGTCTGTCTGTCTGTCTTTGTCTCTCTCTGTCTCTCTCTGTTTCTCTCTCTCTCTGTCTCTCTCTCTCTCCATCCCTCTCACTCTCTCTCCTCTTTTTTTTCTTTTTTTTTTTTTGTGTGGAAGTCAGTGTGGAAACACGTGGGTGGCCGTGTGAACTGGTGCATGCATATATGTGTGAAGCTCGCCACGTTGCTTGCGATAACGGTGTTGAGAAACCTGGGGGGGGGGTTTGTTTGTTTGTTTTTTGTTGTTTTTTTAGACAATGATATTGCAAGACGGTGAA
>NC_134900.1:33189869-33192369 GCF_041734735.1 Babylonia areolata
CCACTCTGACGCCGGATACACAAAATATCTAAGCACTCACTCAAGGTCTGACAAAGCAGCGTTGGGTTTTGCTGCTGGTTAGGCATCTGCCAAGCAGATGTGGTGTGGGGTATATATATATATATATATATATATATATATATATATATATATATATATATATATATATATATATATAATATGCATTCGTCCGAACGCAGTGACGCCTCCTTGAGAAACTGAAACTGAAATCTTAACCTTCCTTCCTCCATTCCAACCTCCTTTCGTTCCTCCTTTCTTCCTTCCTTCCTTCCCTCCTCCCTTCCTTCCTTTCCCATTCCTTCCTACCTTCTTCCTTCATTCCTTTCACGTTCCTTCCTACATTCCTTCCTTCCTACCTTCTTTCATTCCTATCTTTTTCTTCCTTCCTTCCTTCCTTTTCCATTCCTTCCTTCCTTCCTCCCTTCTTTCATTCCTATCTTTTCCTTCCCTCCCTTCCTTCCTCCCTCCCTCCCTCCTTCCTTCCTTCTTTTCTTCCTTCCTTCCTACCTTCTTTCATTCCTATCTTTTCCTTCCCTCCCTTCCTCCCTCCCTCCCTCCTTCCTTCCTTCTTTTCTTTTCTTCCTTCCTTCCTACCTTCTTTCATTCCTTCCTACCTTGTTTCCTTCCTACCTACCTTCTTTCCTTCCTTCCTTTTCCTTCCTTCCTTCATTCCAACCTCCTTCCCCATTCATTCCAATCTCCTTTCTTTCCCTCCTTTCCTTCCTTCCTCCATTCTTTTCCCATTCCTTCTTTCTCTCGTTTTCTCCTCCCTTCTCTGCCTCCTTCCTTCCTTCTTTCCTTCCTACCCATGTTCGTGCGGTATATAAGCTGTGTTGACTGGGGTGGGTTTTTTTTGTTTGTTTGTTTTTCAGTTCTGTGTCACGGATTGAATTTTGGAATTTGGGGATTCGTAAGCAACATGCCACGGAGGTCAGCGGTGGGAACATTTTGAAACAGACTAATTACAATAATGACACTACTACTACTAGTAGTACTACTACTACTACTACTACTACCACTACTAGTAGTAGTACTACTACTATAATTATGTTATGATATTAATAATAACAAGAAGAAGCAGTAGTAGCAGTAATATAATGATGATAATGACGAATTTTTGTAGTTCTAAATTCATGGGGGGTTTTGTGGGGGTTTTTGTTTGTTTGTTTTTACAGTTCATTTGATCTTTTGAGTCTGGAAGGTACTTTTAAAAGAAGATAATCATCATGATGATGATGACGATGACGATGATGATAACAAAAAGAAGAAGAAATACCAGAGGAATAACAATGATAATAATAAGAAGAAGAATGTCATAACAAGGTCATTACAACATCAACAACAACAACAATACTAATAATAATGTCTCACTTTTTTTTTTTTTTCGTATCCGAACTTCATGAAAAATGGATAGAAGACAAATGATACGCAAATCAACCGAACCAATCGAAACACTTCTCGGAATGCTTCACATGCAGAGAGCGCACAACTAGAGCCACTGGCCCACACACACACACAAAAAAGCAAAAAAACAGAGAGAGAGAGCGAGATAAAGAGACAGACAGACAGAGAGAGAGACTCAGAGAGAGAGTGTGTGTGTGTCTCAGAGAGAGAGAGTCTCACAGAGAGAGAGAGAGAGAGAGAGAGAACAACAAAACAAAAGCCACAAAAAAAAGGGGGAGGAAAATTTAGAGAAGACGAGAGAGAAGAGAAAAACAAAAAAGTGAGCAGAAGAAGAGTGTTAGTGGAGGGCAGGGGAGTGGGGGGGGGGTGTGCAGCGAAAGTTGTCTGCTGCATTGTTAATGGCGTGCTGCCCTCCAACAACAAGCACACTTCACCTTGGGTCTGGGATGAGAGAGCGGAGAAAGAAAGAAAGAGAGAGGGGGAGGGGGGGTGGAGGGTCGTGGGGTGAGAAAGGGGGGAAAAAAAGAAGAGATTTACAACAAAACAAAATTCAGAGAGAGACTGTCAGAGAGAGAGAGGTGGGGGCATGGGGGGGGGGGGGGGGCTCTAAGACAGAGAGGGTGGGCTATAAGAGAGAGAGAGAGAGAGAGAGAGAGAGAGAATCACAGATAGACAGAGAGGGAGATAGAGACAGGAGAGAGAGAGAGAGAGAATCACAGAGAGACAGACAGACAGACATACACACATAAATCGAGACAGAAAAAAAGAGTGGCAGAGACTCTGGGTAGAGACAGACAGAGATGTAGAGAGATAGAGACTCATAGAGAGAGAGAGAGAGAGAGAGAGAGAGTGACGGGGACTCTAAGAGAGCGAGAGAGAGAGAGAGAGAGAGATGAGGACGAAGAGATAGACTAAGAGGGAGACTCTCGCTATCCCCCACCCCCTCTCCCCTCCTCTCTCTCTCTCTCTCAGAGAGACAAACAGAAAGGCAGACAGACAGACAGACACAGAGACTGACAGAGAGACAGACAGAAAGGCAGACAGACACAGAGAGAGAGACTCAGAGAGACAAAGA
>NC_134900.1:33202369-33209869 GCF_041734735.1 Babylonia areolata
ACACACACATACTCACACACACACACACACATGCACACGCACACGCACACCGGCCGCACACATAAACTGACACACATAAACGCAACAGTACACGCATTGATGACACACGCGCGTCGGCATGTACACTGACATACACACACACACGCATTGGCACACATGCGCGCATTAACACACATGTACACCTGACACTGGCACATAGACACATTACACTCGCCCGCATAGTACACACACACACACACACACACACACACACACACACACATACTGACACACACACGCACATGCACACGCACACGCACACCGGCCGCACACATAAACTGACACACATAAACGCAACAGTACACGCATTGATGACACACGCGCGTCGGCATGTACACTGACATACACACACACACGCATTGGCACACATGCGCGCATTAACACACATGTACACCTGACACTGGCACATAGACACATTACACTCGCCCGCATAGTACACACACGCACGCATTTACTCGGACACACACACACACTCACACACACATATATATATATATATATATGTATAATGGCCACACATTCGCACGCGCGTGTACGCGCGCGCTTGTACACACACTGACGCGCACGCCTACGTGACATACACGCACACACAGTGACACGCTCGCGCCGGGAGAGAGAGAGAGAACATTTGATTTTATTTCATT
This sequence comes from Babylonia areolata, assembly GCF_041734735.1. NCBI lineage: Eukaryota > Metazoa > Mollusca > Gastropoda > Neogastropoda > Buccinidae > Babylonia > Babylonia areolata. The sequence goes on from NC_134900.1 coordinate 33,203,053, forward strand.
TTATTTTATTCGATTTAACTGATGAAATTTAATTATTTTCTGAGGGTAATTGAGTTAGGAAGACAATGCTTCTTTTGTTCCATCCAGCCCTCGACAGGGAAACGGCATTAAAATAAAACACAGAGAGAGAGAGAGAGGCGGAAACACTTGACCCATTAAATCAAAAAGATGATATTTCAACGTCACAGCTATTTCCTCCTCTACGCCCCCCCCCCCCCCCCCCCCACACACACACACACACAAACGATGTAAAAAGAAAGAAAAAAAACATTGTTGCTCATTCAATTACACACGGGCCATCTTGAAATATAAAAAAAAAAAAAAACTTCACACACACACACACACACACACACACACACACACACACACATGACGCGCGCGCCGGCACTGGCAGACACGTGGAACTGAAAAAAAAAAGAAAAAAAAAAAAGAATGAGAATAACATAGGCCTATGTGTGTATCTATTTCATGGAATTGAATGCCTTGATTTTGAAGAGAGGCTGCCCGAAAAGATATGTCATCAGAGAGTTATTTTAAAGGGTGTAGGTAATCGGATTTTCACGGACTGGGAAAGGCAGCGAATTCCATGTTTTGGTTTGTTGTTGTTGTTGTTGTTGTTTTGTCCCGGACCTTCTAATGTCGACCACCGTTTTATTTTGTATATCCCGGCTTGGCCCTTTCTTTCTCAGGGCCTGACTAAGCGCGTTGGGTTACGCCGCTGGTCAGGCATCTGCTTGGCAGATGTGGTGTAGCGTATATGGATTTGTCCGAACGCAGTGACGCAGGACTGAAACTGAAACTTTGTATATAAATCTATAATAACAATTCAAAATAGATTAGAAGAAAAACAAAAACAAAAAAACAACAACAACAAAAAAACAACTGAATACAGTGAATATTAGTTTCAGTATCAGTAGCTTAAGGAGGCGTCACTGCGTTCGGACAAATCCATATACGCTACACCACATCTGCCAAGCAGATGCCTGACCAGCAGCGTAACCCAACGCGCTTAGTCAGGCCTTGAGAATAAAATAAAATAAAATAAAATAAAATAATAATAATAATAGATACATTTTTTTTTTTTTAAAGAACTACTACTAATGATAATAATATGTATAAGGCGCAAAAACTTGATGAAGTCAACTATAGGTGTACAAAAAATAAAAAAATAAAATAAATAAATAAATAATTATATAATAAAAAAATGGATATTAACAATAACAGATGTAAATCATTGTACTTATAGATATATATATAGTCCATTACACAATCAACTCAAAACGAGACAATAATGAAGACCAATAATAACGATAAGTTAATAAGTAAGTAATAATCAATTCAGTGAATTTCCATGTGGATGACTAAAGTGTTTTTGATTGATTGATTGACTGATTGATTTGATAGAGTTCTGAATTTTACAGTCACTGCCTGTGAACACTTCATTATTTTGAACCAAGAATACACACTACTGAGGCAGAAATAAAAGTGCTCATATACGTCAAAAGTAATACTGGTCTGGAATTACGGCGACCACCTGCCCTTTAAAATCTACAATAACCAGTAGTAGGAGCTGAGAAAATTTCTTCTTTTTTCTTTTTTTTTTTCTTTTTTTTTTCACTTCACATAATTTGTTTTTGTCATGAATCCTCATTTGTAACGGTACCATTAGTATTCACTGGCAGATAAGTATTATTGTGATATCGTAGCGAATTCCGTGTTTGTACAGCTGAAGAGTGGAACACTGGCATTAGAAGCCCTTCAGCCGTCTGTGTTTCAAGTCGATCTCTGTTGAACTGATCCTGTTCCCGGGAACTGAACGCGAAAGATTATTATGATCAGCGGAAGAAGATGCTATTAATCATCATAAACAGCTGCTATCATCATCATCATCATAAAAAGCTGCTATTGTTATCATAAGTAAACTTCTGCCGGTTATCATCATCATAAAAAGCTGCTATCATCATCATAAACAGCTGCTATCATCATAAACAGCTTCCATCATCATCATAAGAAGATGCTATCATCATAAACAGCTGCTACCATCATAAAGATATGCTATCATTATAAACGGTTGCTATCATCATAAAGAGATGCTATCATCATCATAAACAGCTGCTGTCAGAATAAACAGCTGCTATCGTCATCATAAACAGCCGTTATCACCATAAACAGCTGCATCATCATCATAAACAGATGCTATCGTCATAAAAAGATGCTATCATCATCATAAAAAGATGCTATCGTCATCATAAAAAGATGTCATCGTCATAAACAGATGCTATCATCATAAAAAGATGCTATCGTCATCATAAAAAGATGCTATCATCATAAAAAGACGCTATCGTCATCATAAACAGATACTATCGTCATCATAAAAAGATGCTATCGTCATAAAAAGATGCTATCGTCATCATAAACAGATACTATCATCATCATAAAAAGATACTATCGTCATCATAAAAAGATGCTATCATCATAAAAAGACGCTATCGTCATCATAAACAGATACTATCATCATCATAAAAAGATGCTATCGTCATAAAAAGATGCTATCGTCATCATAAAAAGATGCTATCGTCATCATAAACAGATACTATCATCATCATAAAAAGATACTATCGTCATCATAAAAAGATGCTATCATCATAAAAAGATGCTATCGTCATCATAAAAAGATGCTATCATCATCGGAAGAAGACAGTGTCGTCAGCAGAGCCGGGAAGAGTGGCGGCCTACTTCCTGGTTCTAGCTGAGCACGTCCCGTTTTACGAGAATGATCAGAATTGTTCCTGTATGTGTGATAGTCAGTCGTGTTCGACTATGACCATCAGAACAGCAGACGAGGTAACTGCTGTCCTGACTATCTGGGCTAGAATTTGATTATAGTGAAGAGTGTCTTGCCCAAGTTACATCACCACCACTCAGTCTCTTGGCCAAGAGGGTTTTAGGACTAGTCGGCGTTGCGGGATGGTTCCCAAAGGCCAACTAGCCCCCAAGGCTGCAGCGCTAAGAGCCAGTGCAATTTTGCCTCCTTGTTTGAGACTGAGTCGTAGTCATTTACAAAAAGACTAAGTTGTAAATGATTTCCTATCGCAATAGAGAAACCATTGAATTATCGATACAGCTCTCACTTTGTTGTTAGCCCATCTGTAAACGTATGTCAATCTGTGATATAAGGTGTTTCTGTATAGTTATCAGTCTGTGGAGTGATGCCCTAGAGGTAACGCGTCCGCATAGGAAGCGAGAGAATCTGAGCGCGCTGGTTCGAATCACGTCTCAGCCGTCGATATTTTCTCCCCCTCCACTAGACCTTGAGTGGCGGTCTGGACGCTAGTCATTCGGATGAGACGATAAACCGAGGTCCCGTGTGCAACATGCACTTAGCGCACGTAAAAGAACCCACGGCAACAAAAGGGTTGTTCCTGGCAAAATTCTGTAGAAAAATCCACTTCGTTAGGAAAAATCAAATAAAACTGCACGCAGGAAAAAATACAAAAAAAATGTGGGTGGCGCTGTAGTGTAGCGATGCACTCTCCCTGGGGAGAGCAGCCCGAATTTCACACAGAGAAATCTGTTGTGATAAAAAGAAATGCAAATAAAATACAGATTCCTCCGGTGTTGTTACACAGCATGGGACTGAAATGATGGGGTCTCCATGAACCAGTATGAATTCATCGTGAAAGGGGGGCTTTATTTTCTAGTTCAGTCGAAGATATTTCTTGGAATGAAGATGTGCAAACTTTTGATGGCGTAATCTCAAACTGAAATCAACTTAGCAGCCAATCTATTTGAATGCTGCTGTTAGATACAGTTCCAACTGATTACAAATAATGTCTGTCTGTCTGTCTGCCCGCCTGTCTGTATGTCATTGTCTCTGTCTGCCGACTGCCTGCCTGTCTGTCTGTCTGTCTGTCTCTGTCTGACCACCTGCCTGTCTGTCTGTCTGTGTCTGTTTGTCTGTCTGCCTGTCTGTATGTCTGTGTCTGTCTGCCTGCCTGTCTGTCTGTCTCTCTATCTGTCTGTCTGTGCCTGTCTGCCTGCCTGCCTGTCTCTCTCTCTCTCTCTCTCTCTCTCTCTCTCTCTCTCTCTCTCTCTCTCTCTCTGTCTGCCTGCCTGCCTGCCTGTCTGTCTGTCTGTCTGTGTTAGATACAGTTCCAATTGATTACGAATAATGCGAGTGGAAAATTCAGACCTGCCAACTCCGTCATTGAAAGTCAGCGGCGCACTTGCAGCTAAGTGTTGCTTCACTGACATAAGCTGAGGCAAAACAAACTGGTTGCCAAAGTGTGGGTGAAACAATAAGAACACTGTGGTGCAAAAAATATGTTTGTTTTTTTGATGAATGACCAAAGTGCTGTCAGTGTGTGTGCTTGTATGACTGACTCGGATCTATACAAAATTTAGATCAGTGGCTTGTGTGTGTGTGTGTGTGTGTGTGTGTTTTCGGAGTGGTGTGTCCATGTGTCTAGTGTGTTAGTGCCGCGGCATGTGTTAGTGTCATTGTGAATGATTCACTGTGTGTTCGGTGTCATTTTGTGTGTGCCGGTGAGAGTTTGTGAACGTGTGCCACTCTGTGTGTGTGTGTGTGTGTGTGTGTGTGAAAATAATCAGTCAATAAAAACGAAACGAATTTTTTTTTTTTTAGTGCAACGAGCACTGAGTAAATCAGTTGACACACACAACTAAATGATTAATTTCCTTCTTTATTTGATGTATTACAAATTACTGAAAGACTTGCTTATATAACAAATGGCTATAAGTCGAGGAGTGGTGAAGAGGATTTAGCGGGCAGGGCCGGGATTTGATTAACTCTCTCCATACGAACGGCGAAAGAGACGACGTTAACAGCGTTTCTCCCCAATTACCACCATCAAAATATTACAAACGGAAGGCTCTTACACTGAAGAGGTGAATGTTGACAAAGAATACCACAATTCTGACGACGGAAGCTAAAGGTTGGATCATTGAGACACCCACTGGACATCCGAGGGGTCTGTGTAGAGGAGAAGAGAGGACTGGCCGTACTGAGTGAGTTAATCGATCGACTGTCGTTGATGGCAAGAACTGAACTTGCTGGTCGAGGTCCTCAAAGGACTGTGTTCAGCCTGATTTGTATTGACAGATATCAATTTTACATACTCTACTGTTTAACTCACTCAGTACGGCCAGTCCTCTCTTCTCCTCTACACAGACCCCTCGGATGTCCAGTGGGTGTCTCAATGACCCAACCTTTAGCTTCCGTCGTCAGAATTGTGGTATTCTTTGTCAACATTCACGTCTTCAGTATAAGAGCCTTCCGCTTGCAATATTTTGATGATGGTAATTGGGGTGAAACGCTGTTAACGTCGTCCCTTTCGCCGTTCGTATGGAGAGAGTTAACTACGTACATGAATTAACATCCACAGTGTTACAGAAAGCTTTTGATTTCTATCCTGCCTACGCGTGGTCATCGTCAGTTTCAGATGACCCGGGACATGATTGACAGAGACCTTGGTTCTTATGAAAAGGTGTGGACGGAAGAGAGTGAAGTTCACTTTGTACTTTGTAGTCTCACCAGTCACGTGTTATGCGATCTCAGAGATCAGATACTACTTACAAAGCACCACAGACAGCCCGCCCTGTTGAAACTCTACATGCTGGTAGTGGCTCACCAAGGACACACATTACGGAGCCGGCAGTTATTAGCATAGAAACTTTGATTATTAAGCTTTCAAAACGAGAAACAACCAAATAGTTTGTTGGTTTTTTTTACGGCTGACTTCCTTTTTTTTTTTTTTTTAAGTGGGGCGGGGGGGTGCATTTATGTCCTGTAACGCCCTTCTGAAATGTTCGTTGAACCAACTGACCGCCCGATCTCCCTCCCTCCCTCTCTCTCTCTCTCTCTCTCTCTCTCGCTCTCTCCGGCACTGATTATCGGCCTTGACCCGAATAGAACAAAACATCCGTGTCCGGGTCTCCCTCAGTATCTATCTCTACCCCTCCCACTTTCTCTTCCTCCCACCACCACCCGTCCAGTTGTCTCTATCCTTCTCTCTCCCGTCTCTCCTCGCTCTCCATCCCTCTCCATACCTCTCCATCCCTCTCTCCATCCCTCTGCATACCTCTCCATCCCTCTCCGTCCCTCTCCATCCCTCTCTCCGTCCCTCTCCATCCCTCTCCATACCTCTCCATCCCTCTCTCCATCCCTCTCCATCCCTCTCTCCATCCCTCTCCATCCCTCTCTCCATCCCTCTCTCCGTCCCTCTCCATCCTTCTCCATACCTCTCCATCTCTCTGCATACCTCTCCATCTCTCTGCATACCTCTTCATCCCTCTCCATCCCTCTGCATACCTCTTCATCCCTCTGCATACCTCTCCATCCCTCTCTCCGTCCCTCTCCATCCCTCTGCACACCTCTCCACCTCTCTGCATACCTCTACATCCCTCTCCATCCCTCTCTCCATCCCTCTCCATCCCTCTTTTTTGCCTCTCCATCTCACTCACTCCCACTACTTGTACCACCACTGCATCCTCCGGTCCTCCCCCCCCCCCCCCCCCCCCCAACCCCCCACTTCATCCCCGACCCCCCCGTTTCACTCCATTCAGCCGTGGTACGTTGTATGGTATATACTACGTGTGAGTGATGATGGTTGGTTAGTCGAGTACCAGCAATATAGTACCGAGGGGATTCTTGTAACTGCGCGGCACGGCACAGCATCACACACACAAGAGCGCTCGAGTGGCATGCAGCGACCGGAACAGCCAAGAGCAGACCTCCTCAACCACAGAGCTCCCCCACACACGCACACATACACCCCACCCCCCCCCCCCCCCTCCT
>NC_134900.1:33219869-33227369 GCF_041734735.1 Babylonia areolata
AAATGCGCAAAATACGGGTGTGCCTAGATGCGTGTTCATTGTGTGCGTGTGGTGGCACATGCCAGCAGCGTGGTGACACATGCCTATCGTAAATATTTTTTAACCAAAACACTTGTGAGGTGAATCATGTAGCCTGTTGTTTTCTGAGGGTATGCAAATCAGCTGAATGGCTTATGCATGTCTATATTTGTACCTACTATAGAATTTAACTGTGTGCCACCACACCAAGCATCTCCATTTAATGACAATGAATTATCTTGTGATCTTGTTGTAGGTGTTGGCAGTACTTAAAGTACCAGTGTCTTATGGTTAACCCCTCAACTGCCAACACTTTTTCAGGTCAGCAGCATTCCAGGGGAAAAAAAAAGCCATTTCAGTGCAGTGCACACTAAAACTACTGTGGCTTCTTTTATGTTTTGGAACTTATGCATGAAGTTCTTACATGGACTGATGGAGGAAATAAAACAACGCATTTTGACTTTGCGATTTGTAAAATTATTTCTTGTTTATATTTGTGAATATTTCAGCAATCAAATTTGCACTCAGCAAAGTCGACTTCAGTCTGTGGTTTTCCCCTTTCCAAAATAAGCAGAAACATCTGTTGAAATAATGAAAAGTTTCCGTTAGTTGAAAGGATATGATATCATATAGGCACCACAGAAGGCACCAAGAGTTCCATTAATTTAATGGACTTGGCAGTTGAGACTCCTTTGTTTTCCTCTTCATTATTTTACTGAAAATAAAACTGATAGAGTTATTCTAATGATAGTTTATTCAAGGAAAATGTGATTTGTCATATGTATGTCAACTTGGTGCTCCGATTTATGCTGTTACCCATGGACAGAATGGAGTATAGGCGTGGTGAAAAATAGGCCAACTAGGAAGCCAGGGTCCCACTTGATATACACTTGGATCAGCATTTTTATACACCCTTCACAAGACTTCCAGTGGCAGTCTGGGTGCTAGCTTGTCAGACGAAACAATATATGGAGGTTCAGTGTACAGCATGCAGTTAGTGCTTGTAAAATAATCCTCGACAAAACAAAACAAAAAACAAAAAAAATCCATGTTGATAGTTGAACAATTTTATTTGAAGACAGAAAAAAAAAAAAAAAAGTGGCATTGCAGTTTGGTGATGTTTTCCCCAGGGAGAGAAGCAAGAATTTGACTCGGAAATTTGTTGTAACAAAGTAGTGCAATACAGTAAAATACAGTACAGTGCAGTTCACTACAACCTCCACAGCATCCTCTAAGAAACCCAACAAGAAACTCTGAAGACTAACGTTCACACTGTTCAAGCAGACACTTCAGAAAGAGCCGATTTTGTCTCTGGGCTGCATAAGCAGCAATGCAGATCGATAAGGAAGTTGACCGTTTGATGTCAGTCATGACAGATCACATTATATTGCTTATCATTTATATTTTCATCAGAGGATTATCCTTATTGAGATTTTCATAGTTCTAGAAACGGTGAAATCATGACCCTTTCCAGGATTAACATGTGAGGGGGCTTCCTGACCTTGATATCACTAATGTGATTTTGATTATTATTCAATATTTGTTGTTGTTTTTTTAAATGCAGGTGAAGTGGATCTGTCAACATTTGTCTTTTTCACTGGAAGGTCATGATCTTTAACTGGGTCCTGAACTTTGTGCTTTTGATTCATCGACTTGCTTGAGAGTGTAATCAGAGTTGAGCATGTTCAACACCTTTTCAAGAGGACAGAAGAGCGAGTGGTTGTTTAGTGGCTATGTCGTCTAATATGTCAGGTGCTGTAAACTAAGTGCTAGTGCAAGTACCGTCTCCAGTGAATTGAAATAGTGACATCGGCATTCCCCCACCCCCTCTCTCTCTCTCTCTCTTTTGTCCCCTTCACTTTTCTCACAATGGTATTACTAAATTATATTTTCATGTATTTACCTATTTGTTTTTTTATTTTTAGCTTATTTTTATTTAATTTTTTTTACTATTAATATTATGATCATTATCATTTGACATTACTATTATTATCATTATCATTATTATTAATATTGAATTATTTATTTTATTAACTCAGGATAGGCTTTCAGGGCCTGAAAAGCGTTCTTTGCGAAGATTGGGTGTCTGTTCCTGTTGTGTTTCTTTTTTCAGCGAATGTCCCCCAAGTCCCTTCCCCCCTCACCGCCCCCCATCTCTCTCTCTTGCTGTCATACTTAACAGACACTTCATCGTGTCATACATATATCATTATATGCAAAACACACTCTTAACATTCTCTCTTTGTCTCTCTCTGTCTCTGTCTGTCTGTCTGTCTGTCTGTCTGTCTCTCTCTCTCTCTCTCTCTCTCTCTCTCTCTCTCTCTCTCTCTCTCCATGCAAGTGGCATTGTTTTGTGAACAACAGTCAAGCCTGTTCTGTAGTCATGATGTAGTTGACAACGGTCATGATATCCAACCAGCCGTTGACAAAACAGGCCTCCTCTTATCCACACACAGAGAGAGCGTCACTGTACATGGTGAAATCTGAGGTGGCAAGGAAATGACTGTTGGGGTAACAGTGCTGGAGTGGAAGACCGGTCATGCAGAGCACTTTGCTTTTGAACAATGTGCGGGGACTCATGCATACTAATGTGATAGTATCGATTCATGCTACTGTACAGGAGCCATTATTGCCAGACTAATTTTGTACTAGCTTCGCCCCACCACTCTCCTGTACAGTTTACCCTGTCTCTCTCTCTGTCTCTGTCTGTCTGTCTCTCACTCTCAGTCTCGCTCAGTGTCTCTCTAAGTGTCTATACATGGGTAACTAGTGTTACATCAGGTGTGTGTGTGTGTGCTTGCGCGTGTGTGTGTGTGTGAATGAAAATGAGTGCAAACTCAGTTGTCAGCATGAAGGTATGTTATAGTTTTATATGTGCGTGCTTGTGTTAGTGTCACTGTGTGGCGTAAAATGGATAATTTTATTTGTTTTCTTTTTGTCACAACAGATTTTTCTGTGCGAGTCAGTGAATGAGTGTTGGTTATTACGCAGATAATGCACCACCACACAGTGGCTGTGTGTGTGTGTGTGTGTGTGTGTGTATGCAGAGCAAATATTTGTATATATGAATCTCTTGCCAACAGTTTTCATTGTCCACATCCACCACAGAAAAGAGGCGGAGAGTTTGTTTGTCCAAATGTCTGTGCAAGGACATCCTTTCTGCCTCAAAAGGTTTCCGGATTAATTAAAATTTAAAATTTAAATCTGTGTGTGTGTGTGTGTGTGTCTGTCTGTGCGTGTGTGTGTGTGTGTGTGTGTGTGTGTAACTGTAAGATACAGTGGATTGTACAAATGGAATCAGTCAGTTCAGGTTCTAGAAAATCCCATTGAAGATCAGTACTTACCAAGCATTGTTTTTTCCCCCCTTCAGTTTTAGAACTTTTACTTATTTGGTTCTCTCTCTCTCTCTCTCTCTCTCTCTCTCTCTCTCTCTCTCTCTCTCTCTCTCTCCCCTCTCTCTCTGTCTCACCCCTCTCTCTCCCTGTCCTCCCTGTATACAGTAAGTGTGCATTTTCTTGTGAGCATAATCTGATAACAGCATGTTATACACTTCTGTGCTTGTGTTTCTGTGTGGGATTCAATGTAGAGAAACTAAGTTTTAGAATGTTTGTGTTCATGTGAAGATAGTTGTGATTGTATGTGTGCTTGTACACACACTCACACAGAAGAGCAAGTGTCTCATGATAATGCTGATAAATGTGGGACTGTATATATATATATATAGAGAGAGAGAGACAGAGAGAGACAGAGAGAGAGAGACATGCACACACAAAACAGAGACAGGTCAGCCAGTAAACTCTTCCCATGTTCCTGTGTCGGAATCACACAGTTTAAACATACGTATAAGACAAACAGACACTGCAACAGTGTCAGCTTCAGGACATCCGCGATGCGAAGGGCAAATTGTTCCTGTCATCCGAAGGCTGCAGGGATATTGCTGCCCAGTTAACTGTAAACTAAAGGATCAGTTACTATTGACCCTTGGCTCTTGGCTTTATCACTGTCGCACACATGCCTGCAGTTACCGACACACCCACAACGCTCACTACCTGGTGTAGCTTCTCTGTGGTTGGGCCATGTCCTGGAGCTTGGTGGGAGGAGTTGATGCTGTGTGGGAAAGGTAGACGAGTACAAGTGTCGGACATGGTTCTTACTACTTAGGGGCCTTTCAGATCCTTTGAATTTTGGTAGATTAAGTTTCAGTTTCAAGGAGGTGATCTGTGTTCTCTGTGTATCACATCTGCTTAATATATTTTTTTTTTAATGTTAAAAAAGAGCATTAATATCTGACCTATGTATGATAAACCCAGCACGCTGGTCACATCTTAAGATTGAAGCCCTTAAGTTTTGTCTTTTCATGATGAAAAGATGCAAATTTAAAAGAAGTCCTTTAATTCAAGTGGGTGCTTTCTGTTTGTGGTTGGGTCCCTGAAAGTTCTTTCAATCCTTTTCTCTGTTAGTTTATCAACAGCTGTATTTCATTGAGAACAGTTGAACAAGTCTCTGAACTGATCAGGTTAATTACGATAAGATTGCCAAGCTTAACCCAGGGGGGTTTACAGCCCGGGCAGGCTTCTAGTGCTCCATGCCATACTAAAGTTGAAAAAATGCAGAAAATGTACTGTTTTCCTCCAAATTAGTTGTGGACACATCCAAAAGATACTGTAGAAGTTACATCCCTATCCTTACGGCTTGTGCATATTATGTGTAGGAATGTGAAAACTGGTTTTAACGAGACAAATTTTGAAGCCAGAGCAATATGCAGGGGCATGGCAGGGCTCCATGAGTTAAAGAACCTGGCCACTTGGTGAACATCATGGATGTTTACAGGAAAAATTTACCTTAAAAGTGTCAAGAAAAACATTATTATGGTAACAGTTTTTGTATTTGAAAATGGTTCTGTTATCTCTATAGACATAATACATTAATTCACTTCTCATGTCTGGGTCACTTTGTACAACTACAAGATGTATACTTTATATACTCTGTGTGTGTGTGTGTGTGTGTTTCTGTCTGTCTGTGCACACTGTTAAGTGTATATATGTGTTTGTGCACACTATTAAGTGTGTGTGTGGATGATTTTCTGACCGAGTTAAGACCACCCACATAGATTTGAATAAACCACATCCTGTGTGAATGCAAGTATCTGTCAGATCTTTTATCTCTTATCTGTCCCTGCTCACACTGTGTTTGCCCTGTGTGTGTGTGTGTGTGTGTGTGTGGATGAAACTTTAAATCTGATGTGGTAATAGAGACCTGTGCTTTAAGCATTCATCTGTTTGTGCGTGCATGCTTGCATGCATGTGTGTGTATATGTGTGAGTGTGCGTGTGTGTGTGTGTGTGGTTACTGCCTGTGATTTGTTAATTACTATCTCTCAGGGTATGTGCCCTTACTAACAGACTCTGATCTTTCTTTTGTGTGTGTGTGTGTGCACTTGTGTGTGTGTGTGTGTGTGTGTGTGTGTGTGTGTGTGATTAGACACATGTATAAAATTAAAAACATTTCAACATATTCTCTGTTTCTCTGTCTCTTGTCAGTCTTGATGACTTGTTTCTCTACGTCTGTCAGTCTCTTTTTTTCTCTCTCTCTCTTTATTCTCTTTTCCTCTTATGCACTCTTTCTGTCATATTCACTTTCTCCCCTTCCCTTTCCTCTCTTTCTGTTCTATCTCCTTTCATGTTTTACTTTCATTTAAAAGACTATGTACTAAAACGTGATACCATCTTTGATGCTGAATGTAAAAAAAAAAAATAGAAAAGTTCTCATGAAACTGAAACTGACAGTATTGCACAGAATAATACAAGTATTCTTGAACACATGTCCACAACACACACACGTGCGCGCGCACACTCACACAGAGAGAAAGAAAATCAAACAAACATGTTTAAAGCAAAGTTGAAAAAAGGGTGATACTAATGGAGCACACGTCTTTGCCAAAATCAAAATCAAAAAGACCATGTTTCTCCTCTCCTTCAGTCTCTCCACTGGTTGCCAGTTTCTGATCGAATAGACTATAAGCTATCCACTCTGACCTTTTCTGCAGTCAGTGGATCTGGCCCCAAGTATCTTTCTGAACTCATCCATATCTATACCCCGTCTCGCCAGCTCCTGATACTTGACTTCTCTGGATACCTCACGTCAGAAGTAAGACCTATGGACACAGACCAGAGACGTGGAACAAGCTCCCTGATAACCTCTGTCATTCTGATTCCCTCGCATCTTTTAAATCTCGTCTCAAAACTCACCTTTTCCCTCAGCAATAAGTTCAATTGTGGCAGGTCCACTTCTTTTGCGTTAGCTGTGCTTGACTATGTATGTATACATATGTATGTGTACATAACCACATGCATGTATATGAATGTGTATTGTGTGTGCGTGTTTATGTAAGTTTGTGCCTGCCTATGTGTGCGTATGTGTTAGGGTAGCTGTTAGATAAACATGTATGTTAAAATGTATGAATGCAGTTTGTGTGTGTGTGTGTGTGTGTGTGTGCGTAGTCACATTTTGGTGTGTGTGTATGTAACATTGATGAAATGTCTTATGTTAACAAAAGCGTTTTTGTAAAGCACCTAGAGCAGATTTCTGGATAGTGTGCTATATAAGTATCCATTATTATTATTATTATTATTATTATTATTATTATATATAATAATATATACATATAAAGAAAAAAAGAATGAAAGAAAAAGAAGAAAAAGAAATGATATGTTGATATTCAATGAGCCGTCTTGGCCACGTACCGACCAAAGAGTGATCAGGTTTCTAAAGGTAAATGGCTTTCAAGGATACTATACCTATTAATACATGTGTGCTTGAGGGAGGAACTATGTGCAGTGTTGTTGTTGACTTCACTACTCACTGTACAGTATACCACCCACACACCCCACACCACAGTCTCCGCAGGGCAGTGAAAGGGTTGGTGGGGGTGACTGTGCAGTTTTGGGCGGCAGTTCAAGTGTTTGAGAATAAAAGGTTGAGCAGTCGAGACTCTAGTCTACACTCCCGTTTATCAGAAATAGAATATCAAGAAGAGTGGATGTGGATGTCTGATGGCTGTGTGGACGCCTGCAGTTCGTCCATAAACTTGAAGGTGGCTCTGACGGGCGCAATAGCCGAGTGGTTAAAGCGTTGGACTGTCAATCTGAGTGTCCCGGGTTCGAATCACGGTGACGGCGCCTGGTGGATAAAGGGTGGAGATTTTTACGATCTCCCAGGTCAACATATGTGCAGACCTGCTAGTGCCTGAACCCCCTTCGTGTGTATATGCAAGCAGAAGATCAAATACGCACGTTAAAGATCCTGTAAACCATGTCAGCGTTCGGTGGGTTATGGAAACAAGAACATACCCAGCATGCACACCCCCAAAAACGGAGTATGGCTGCCTACATGGCGGGGTAAAAACGGTCATACACATACTTGTGTGCATACGAGTGAACGCAGAAGAAGAAGAAGAAGAAGGTGGCTGTGCCTGCAACACCCC
>NC_134900.1:33229869-33232369 GCF_041734735.1 Babylonia areolata
AGGATTGCATACATATTATAAATAGGTTGGGAGAGAGAGAGAGAGATGAAGATGGTTTATTCATATTGGCCACAGTCCCTTTGAAGGGGGATATACAGTAAAATGCTGAAGTCACACATTCAAAAGTCTTCATGATGTAACATAATACACTTCTCCTTTGGAGTGCTTTATACAGATATAGAGCAAACTCCTTGACAGACTTTTCGAGAGAGAGAGACGTACTGGTATTTTGATTCGCAGTACTTTCCCTTCTTCACACCCCGCCCCCTCTCCTTCTGGCCAAGACTGAGAGAGAGAGAGAGAGGAATTAGAGGCGGGAGGGGAGTTGAGGAGGAGAAAGGGGAGCGGAGGGAGGGGGGGGGGGGCAGTTCGGAGAAAGGAGGTTTGCTGATATAATATATGCGTAGACGTGCATCCCAGAAAACCTTGTCTTGACAGGTTTTCCTGTTCTGTTCTGGTTTTCACTTGGCCATGGCGGGCTGTCTAAAGTTGTGTGTGTGTGTGTGTGTGTGACTGTCTCTGTCCTTCTGTGTGTCTCTGTCTCTGTCTCTCTCTGCACCCCCCCCCCCCCCCCCCCTCTCTCTCTCTCTTTCTATCTCCTGTGGACTGGGTTGTGCAGTGGGTAAACAAGGAAACTGACAACATAAGATTACCACGGGTCTTGTGTGTGCCGTGATTATTGTATTTGTATTGTACTGTATTGTATTGTATTGTATTCCTCTCTCTCTCTCTCTCTCTCTCTCTCTCTCTCTCTCTCTCTCTCTCTTTTGTTTTTCCTGTCGAAGTGGATTTTTCTACAGACTTTTGCCAGGGACAACCCTTTTGTTGCCGTGGGTTCTATATAATATATGCATAGACTTGCATCCCAGAGAACCTTGTCTTGACATGTTCTGTTCTGGTTTTCACTTGGTCATGGCGGGCTGTCTAAAGTTGTGTGTGTGTGTGTTTGACTGTCTCTGTCTCTGCCTGTCTTTCTCTGTCCTTCTGCCTGTCTGTCTGTCTGTCTGTCTCTCTCTCTCTCTCTCTCTCTCTCTCTACTGCAGTGGACTGGGTTGTGCAGTGTGGGTAAACAAGGCCGGAAACTGACTTAACATAAGATTGCCACGGTTCTTGCGCGTGCCGTGATTATTGTATTTGTATTGTATTGTATTGTATTGTATTTCTCTCTCTCTCTCTCTCTCTCTCTCTCTCTCTCTCTCTCTGTCTCTCTCTCTCTCTCTCTCTCTCTCTCTCTCTCTGTCTCTCTCTCTTTCTCTCTCTCTCTCTCTCTCTCTCTCTCTCTCTTTTTTTTTTTTTTTTTTGCCACACCAGATGTCTCTGTGTGAAATTCGGGCTGCTGTCCCCAGGGAGAGCGCGTCGCTACACAACAGCGCCACCTTTTTTTTTCTTTTCTTTTTTTCTCCCGAGTGCAGTTTTATTTGTTTTTCCTATCGAAGTGGATTTTTCTACAGACTTTTGCCAGGGACAACCCTTTTGTGGCCGTGGGTTCTTTTACGTGCGCTACGTGCATGCTGCACACGGGACCTCGGTTTATCGTCTCATCCGAATGACTAGCGTCCAGACCACACCACTCAAGGTCTTAGTGGAGAGGGAGAAAATACTGGCGACTGCAGTACCGTGATTCGAACCAGTGCGCTCAGATTCTCTCGCTTCCCAGGCGGACGCGTTACCTGTTGGCCATCACATAATTCACATCACTCTTTCTCTGTGTGTCTGTCTCTGTCTCTCTCTCTCTCTGTCTGTCTGTCTCTGTCTCTCTCTCTCTGTCTCTCCCTCTCTCTCTCCCTCTCTCTGTTCTGTGGCCTGGGTGGGGCAGTTGGTAAACAAGTACAAAGGAAACGGACCAACGTAAGATTGGCACGGGTCTTGCGTGTTCCGTGTGATTACACGCCAGGGTTGTTAATCGCCCGCTCTCTCCCCTTCTTACCCCCACCCCCCTTCTCTCTCTGTCTGTCTGTCTGTCTGTCTGTCTCTCTCTCTCTCTCTCTCTCTCTCTCTCTCTCTCTCTCTCTCTCTCTCTCAAGTATTCAAAGTTTGACGTATCCTCTTTCCTGGAATCGCACAATGGAGGAAAAAGTAGAGGGGTGACCTTGCACCGTTTTCAAAAGCTTCAGATGACACACACGCGCGCACACGCACACCCACACACACAGTTGGACGCACGCACGCACACACACGCATACGCACGCAATCACGCATACGCACACACGGACGCACGCCGGCACACACGGACGCACACCCATGAACGCACGCACGCGCACACACATACACACACTCTCACACACACGCACACAGACACGTACACGCACACACATGGACGCACGCACACACACACACACTCTCTCTCACTCTCTCTTGCACACACACGCACACACATGCACGCACGCACACACACACACACACACACACACACACACACACAGCACAGCACAGCACACCCGTCACAACGCCCAAAGAGCAAGCAGCGCACACATAACAAGGGAAATGAATGACTGTGCCG